>NW_027498379.1:0-136503 GCF_021521415.1 Bidens hawaiensis | reverse complement strand
GGACTTGGTTGGTGATTTAGAAGACTGTGAATATTTTGTGAAGAAAAAGATAAGAAATGGCTTTTATGCAAAACATGATCATGTTCACAATGAGCATGACCATGTCTTATACCTACTCACTGCGCAATTTTACCATGCTTTTTTCACACATGACCATGCCTTTGGAATGGCATGATCATGTTCTACCTTTCTAGATCTAATATATGTGGCTCTACAAAGCAAAGCTCGGCCCCTTCTTTTCTTCCTTAGAAGTCGTGGTTCCAAATCCAACTTAAGCCAGTTGTTAACACTCTTTAGCACTCTTTTAACCATCTTGCAATTGTGACACTCCTTCAACATCTTGTAACTTGCAAAGAACCATGGGATGCTAGTATTTTGTTTCAACATGATCATGTTCTGCTCTAGACATGATCATGTCTCTTTTATTATATAAAGAATCAGCGTCCAGAAGAAAGGGGGAGTCCCAGGGAGTTTTGAATCCACTGATTAACTTTCAAACCTTGGTGATTTCCAACCAATTGCAAGTACTTTGAAGGATTCCAACATCAAGAGAAGCATCATCCATCATCTACATCATCTAGCTTGGATTCTTGGTTTGATTCTTCTTGATTTTACCATGAACTTTGTTGTCTTTTCAAGCTTGTATGTTGTTCTTGAGCTCATGATGAGCTAACCTCTTTGTTATCACTTTGATGGTAATTATGGATTATTAGCAAGGATAGTGTTAGTATTATAGCAATTTCATGATTATTCTTCAATGGTTTTGTGTATTTAAAGGTTTGTTATGCCATGATATTCAAGACTTATGGTTGTTTGGTTATGTAATGTTGGAAAACTCATGATTTAAGCATCCATTCATGGATTTGTATATTTTTATGCTAGTCTATGGCTTTTGAACTAGGAATGGTGAATGAAGTCTTGATTATTGATTATTCATGATAAACTCTTGAATGTGCATCCTTATGCTTATGTTTGGAAAGACAAAGTATTTGTTATGATTTGTCATGTTAAGTGCTATGTTTATCTAAGGTTTGTTGACACGAACCTCTAGTTTATGTAATCTTGATATGAACATCATAAGTTGAAGAAGTGCATGATTATTGTTTAGTTTAATCAACTTTAGGTGGATTACGTGTTTTTCATGTTATCTTTCCAAAGAGTTGTTAGATTAGTCAACCGTGATAGGAAACTAGTCCATACCATCATGAAACATTGATATAATCGTGTCACTCATCCTGCTTGAAGGACTTTAGGTGGTTAGTTTGTACCTTTCATACTAACTTTCCAGCAAGTCACGTGATTAGATATCTTTGACGAGAGTCTAGTCATTTATGCATTTTGTGATCTTGCCATGTATCCATAATTATTGTCATTTGTGAGCTAAATGGATTCGATATTAAAGTGATATTCTTCCTTGATTGTTTGCTTTTGTGTTCATTAGCTTAGTTTTTATATTTTGCATTATATTCTTAGTTAAAAACCAAACAACTTATTATTTTAGCCGGTTAGACATTAGCGAAGATTTAGTATCAAGAGCTATCGTTTCCATGGATCGATACTTGGTTCTTACCGATGCTATACTACTTATACGATAGGTACACTTTCCTATGTGTGACAACTGCCCAATCCGACCCGACCCAGGTACCCGTTTTCGAATCCGATTCTTTTTATGATTTAAAATTTGATTATTAATCTTTGTAAATTTAACATTTAATAAATTATATACATATATTTTTATATTACTTACTAATAATAATTACCTTTCCGCCGTCCCGCCCTCTTTCTCTCTTGTCGCCATCCCGCCATTTTCTCTCTTGTCGCCGTCCCGCCCCTCTGCTTAACCCTTGAGCCTGAAACCCCTTTTTCTCTTAACTCTTTGCTTGTCCTTTGGTTCTTCCCGCCTAAGGATGTCTGCGCAGCTCCACGCGCCAGACTCCTTACAAGGAAGCCTGCGCGAAGACCATCTGTTCCTGCGATACGCGAGACGAACTCTTCTCGCAGCGCGCTAAGAATTGTAGTTCTTCCCGCGACGCGCTAAGAATGATAGTTCTTCCCGCGGCGCGCTAAGGGTTATAGTTCTTCCCGCAGCGCGCTAAGAATCATAGTTCTTCCCGCGGCGCGCTAAGGCTTGTTCTGTCTGCCTTTGCCCTCGCGCGTGCGCTCGAATCTTCTCGCGCTAGACCTTAAGTCTTTTCTTCTGTTTAGGTCAGCCTGTATCTTTTGATATCTTATCTTTTGTTTGAGCTTTAGGTCAGTTCCGACATCTGTCCGAAAAGCCACTTTCGGCGCAGCATGCGCACCAATCCTATTGGTTGACAGAAAAAGTGACTGACATAATCTTTTGAAATCTTCTTTTGCATGCTTTGAACAGTGTTTTATCTGACATCTCCCATACTTTAATCTGTAACCTGTCAGCTTTCCCCTCCCCCTGCAGCTGCCGCATATCTTTGGATATCTTTTGCTTTTGTTTTCTTGTGCTTTTTAATATCTTTTGCTTGATTTGTTGAGATCTTTTCCTCTTTTCTAGGGATTGTGTTCCCTAGGGTTTGCCTATAAATTAAACTATTTTCTTAACACTACACACACTACACTTAATCTCTCTCCCCTTTTGCTCTCTGCCGTTGTTCCTCAGCCGCCTCCTCTCTTGCCTCCGTCTTCTCTTCTGTTCTGCCCAGATCTCGGTAAATATATATATTTTGTTTAAGTAACTTACATATATTCAAGACATAAAAAACCAATCGTTAAACCAATAACCTCTTATTTATAGGTTAACTTGTGCTTGTTTAAAAGTTGGTTCTTGCATTATCTTTCAACACACCTTTTTCAGGTGAGTAATCTCGTACCTAATCCCTTTTATTTTTAATGTTTTGGGATGTTCATGTGTTCGTACAAACTTGAGTCTTAAACTTGTTTATAAACTTTTGTCGCGCAAAACCCCATGTGTTATGGACGTAGACTTGGCTGTTTATTTGTATGTGTGGATCATTAACCGTCTTGTCGGCCTATTCCGCAGTTTTCATGGATCCATTAGATGAACACGGGAGAACTATCGTTTATGATTTCTCTTTTGTTTACACTTGCACAGTTTTCTTGTTTTTGTGCTCAATTGGGAGCACGGATTGAACTATGAGCTATGATCTTAGGCTTGATCACAATCTGATTACACCCTTGTTGAACACCAGTTATACACATGATGCGCGCAGATATTGTTATCTATTTATATGTATTAAACTTGATTTCTCACCGACACGCAAGTGTTGACGTTTTATTTTAACACATGTTCAGGTTTGCTGTAGCTGTTTCTGGAAGCTTGAGGACACATAGGATGTTTTCTTTTCTTTTGGACCTAGTTTAAAATGTAACAAGACAAGTTTATGTTATTTGAATATTTTGAGTTATGATATGATTAATTTTATGTTACTTCGTGAATTTGTGTTCTGCGCGTGCGCGGTAAATGTATTTAATAAATATTGACACCCAAATAGTGTCACGAGTAATGAAACAATACGTGGCGCCCCGATGTATAATCCGCCATCGGTCGGGGTGTTACACTATGTGTGTCAGAGCTCCGTGACTTTAGGATAAGTGGTTAGACGTAACGACCTAGAATACCTAAGAGTCCCTTCTCGCGCATGAGAAATATCTCATGTTTGCGCGCTAATTGTTATTTACTCGATATTTATAAAATATGCTGGCGCATACGCAGCACTTGATTTCATGTTTTATTCGCGATCTTTCGATTTTTATTAAATTTCAATATTCGTTTGTTGTGGGGATTGAAAATCCGAGAAGTCATGGTGGTACATGAATAGTTGACTTTCAATTACCATTAACTTTATGTTTTAAATTGAAGATTTGAAAAGTCATGGTGATACATGAATTGTCAATCTCCAATATTCATTTACTCGATATTTTAAATTGAAGATTTGAAAAGTCATTGTGATACATGAATTGTCAATCTCCAATATTCATTTACTCGATATTTTCAATTGAGAATTCGGAAAGTCATGGTGATGCATGAATTGTCGATTTTCAATTCGAATTCATTACCTGTATTAAGTTTGCATTTAAATTTATATTTTACTTCAAAATTTGATAGCATTTAACTTCGCGAAACAAGCTTTGCGACGATATTCTATGCGCTAGAACGATTTCCCATACCAAGATATTAACGAAAATTAAAACTTTTATATAATGCCTCCGCTATCAGCTCGTTATCAAAGGAGAGAGGCCTCGCGCAGACGTAGGCAGCAACGTTCCCAGGAAATGGCCGCCGCAATAGCCCAAGCCTTAAACCAAAATAATCCCAACCCCTCCGGATACAACATTAAATCCTTTAATGCGGGTAACCCTCCGAAATTCTCAGGACTTGAAGGAGCCACCGTAATGCTCCAATGGCTCGAGAAAATTGAAAACACCTTCCTCCATACCCAATGCCCTCCAGACCGACGAACCTTATACGCCTCAAGTGTCCTGGAATCAAGGGCGCTTACGTGGTGGAACGGAGTAGCTCATGCGCGTGGCGCAGAGGCTGCTTCTAGCATGCTCTGGGAGGAATTCAAGGAGCTTTTGACTAGAGAATTCTGCCCTCCCAACGAAATAAAGCGCCTTGAGGAAGAATTTTGGAACTTGAAGCAGTACAGTGGTGAAGCGCGCGAGTACGCGACGCGCTTCCACGAACTAAGTTTGCTTGTCCCGCACCTAGTTACCCCTTCCCGCCGAGCCATCGAGAAGTTCCTTGGGGGTCTCCCCATGGAAATCCAAGATTCTGTATGGGCCAGGAACCCAGTAACCCTCTCTGACGCCATCGAGTTGGCCGCTGTGCTCAGCGACAACCATGTCAGGGCAGGAACCCTGTTCCTGCGGGGAGCCGAGAAGACCAAACCCACCAAGACTGTCCCAGAACCAACAGAAACCAAACCAGAACCCTCAAACCGTAACAACCTTAAGCGCAGGCGCAAAACCAATCATCAAGCCTACGCGCTTACTAGCCCGCCCATTGTCCAGCAACCCACCTACCAACCTCCAGTTTACGCGCCTAACCCACTGTCGACCTACCCAACACCACCTGTAGTCCACAACTATGCCTTAACCAATCCAGCACTCCCTGCCCCGCCAACTAAGAAACCTTAAACAGGAAACCAACCCTTTTGCCCAACCTGTAGACTTCACCACCCACCTCAAGTCCCGTGTCGACTTTGTCACCGATGTGGCCGCGCTGGTCACAATGCGGAAAACTGTAGAGTCCTTCCCTCCAACCCAATTGCGCAAACACCACCAACCTACCCGCTAAACCCACAACCAACATACCCTAATCCACGACCCAGGTCGTGCTATAACTGCGGTGATCCCAGTCATTTCCGGAACGCGTGCCCGAGACTACAAGTTCAGATTACGCAAGCGAACCCAGTTAACCAAATTTCGAACCAAGTGACGCGCGGACGAGCTTTTAATATAACCGCGCACCAAGCGCAAGCGAATAATGACGTGGTTAATGGTACATTTTTACTTAACGGACAATATGCATCCATACTTTTTGATACTGGCGCCGATAGAAGTTTTATTTCTCGCGCATTTGAGCAGAAACTTGCGCGACCGCGCATAAACTTAAGCGAAAACTTTTCAGTTGAATTGGCTAATGGTGAAACTATTTTAATAAACTCCGTGATCAAAGATTGCACGCTTAACCTTAATGAACATGATTTTCTAATCGACCTCATTCCCATGCCTCTTGGAAGTTTTGATGTGATTATTGGAATGGACTGGCTCTCGCATAATCGCGCCGAAGTTATCTGTGCCAAGAAGTTGATTCGCATTCCTCGAGAAAATGGTGATCTGCATATCTACGGCGAGAAACCATCTAACGGTCTTAAACTAATGTCATGCACTGAAGCCCGAAGACTTTTGCGGAAGAAATGTGTTGCATTCTTAGCCCATGTGGTCAAACCCGATGAAGGAAAGAAGAAACTTCGCGAAATCCCCATCGTGCGTGACTTTCCTGAAGTCTTTCCCGATGATCTTTCTGGTTTACCTCCCGCTCGGGAAGTCGAGTTTCGTGTTGATCTTGTCCCTGGCGCATCCCCCGTAGCCAAATCTCCTTATCGACTTGCACCCGCTGAAATGCAAGAATTAGCAAGTCAACTCCAAGAGTTGACCGCTAAAGGATTTATTCGCCCTAGCTCTTCGCCCTGGGGTGCTCCGGTGTTGTTCGTTAAAAAGAAAGATGGTACGTTTCGCATGTGTATTGATTACCGCGAGCTGAACAAGCTCACCATTAAGAACCGGTATCCCTTACCTCGTATTGACGACCTCTTTGATCAACTCCAAGGTGCCTCTTGTTTCTCCAAGATCGATCTCCGTTCTGGCTATCACCAGTTGCGTATCCGCGAAGAAGATATTCCCAAGACTGCCTTTCGAACCCGCTACGGTCATTTTGAATTCTTGGTTATGCCCTTCGGTTTAACCAACGCACCCGCTGTCTTCATGGATCTAATGAACCGGGTGTGTAGGCCTTTCTTGGACCAATTTGTGATTGTGTTTATCGATGACGTTCTGGTTTATTCCAAAACCAAGGCCGAGCATGAACAACATCTTCTGTTGGTGTTGCAAAAGCTTCGAACTGAACAACTCTATGCCAAACTCTCCAAGTGTGAGTTCTGGTCGGATGAAGTACAGTTTCTTGGTCATGTTGTAAACAAGATGGGTATTCATGTCGACCCATCCAAAATTGAAGCAATCAAGAACTGGATTGCACCGTCCACTCCTACCGAAATCCGTTCCTTTTTGGGCTTAGCTGGTTACTACCGACGATTTATTTCGAACTTCTCAAAGATCGCTTTGCCTTTAACAGCTTTAACGCACAAAGGCAAACCGTATATTTGGGGCTCGAAGCAAGAAGAAGCCTTTCTGAAGCTCAAGCATTTGTTGTGCGAAGCTCCTGTTCTAACTTTACCAGAGGGAAATGATGATTTTGTCGTGTATTGTGATGCCTCCAACCAAGGTCTCGGTTGTGTACTTATGCAACGAGGCAAGGTTATCGCTTACGCGTCAAGGCAACTCAAGATTCACGAAAAGAATTATACGACTCACGATCTCGAACTTGGTGCAGTTGTATTTGCCTTGAAAATCTGGAGACACTACCTCTATGGTACTAAGTGTATCCTTTACACCGACCATAAAAGCCTTCAGCATATTTTTGATCAAAAGGAACTTAACATGAGACAACGTCGATGGAATGAACTCATCAGCGATTACGATTGTGAGATCCGGTATCACCCTGGAAAGGCTAATGTGGTAGCCGATGCGCTCAGCCGCAAACCCAGTCAACTCAACTGTATCTTGCCGCGCACGCAGCTTCACTTCGCGCCGATTCAAAGCAATCTTGAATCACGCATTCGCGACGCGCAGCGCGCATCCATCAGCAATGGCAACCTTCGCGCCGAGTTAGCGTGTGGCGCGGAAGCGCATTTTGTCCCTAATCTGAGTGGAATTCTCTGCTATCTCAATCGCATCTGGATCCCCAATGATGAGAATCTTCGCTCTGTCATACTAAGTGAAGCGCACAAATCTCGGTATTCCGTTCATCCTGGTGCTGACAAAATGTACAAAGATTTGCGCCTTTCTTTTTGGTGGCCTGGTATGAAAAAGGATATTGCTGTGTTCGTAGCTAAATGCCTAACTTGTTCTAAGGTAAAAGCTGAACATCAACGCCCATCTGGTTTGCTCGAACAACCCGAAATTCCTACGTGGAAATGGGAATGTATAGCAATGGACTTTATCACCAAGTTACCCTTGACCGCAAGCAAACATGATAGCATTTGGGTAATAGTGGATCGATTGACCAAGTCTGCCCACTTTCTGCCCATTCGTGAAACCTACCGTGTTGAACAACTTGCGCATCTTTATGTCAAGGAAATTGTCTGCCGTCATGGTACTCCTTTGAGCATGATATCCGATCGCGATGGCCGTTTTATATCTCGCTTTTGGAAATCTCTCCAAACTGCGTTAGGAACTCGTTTGGACATGAGTACTGCATATCATCCTCAGACTGACGGACAGTCTGAGCGAACCATCCAAACCCTTGAGGATATGCTTCGATCTTGTGTTCTTGATTTTGGAGGTAATTGGGATTCACACCTACCTCTGATCGAGTTCTCTTATAATAACAGCTATCATTCCAGCATCGGTATGGCCCCGTTTGAAGCACTTTACGGTCGAAAGTGCCGCTCACCGATTTGTTGGAACGAAGTGGGTGAAGTTCAAATCACAGGACCCGAACTAGTTCAAGAGACAACCGATAAAATCGCCAAGATCCGTGATCATCTGCTGACTGCCAGAAGCCGACAGAAGAGTTACGCAGATCGCAGGCGGAAGCCTCTCGAATTTCTAGTTGGTGATCTTGTTCTCCTCAAAGTGTCGCCCTGGAAGGGTGTTGTCCGCTTTGGGAAGAAAGGTAAGCTTGCGCCTCGTTATGTTGGTCCGTTCAAGATCCTCGCGCGTGTGGGAAAAGTTGCCTACAAACTGGACCTGCCGCCCGCGCTCAGCAATGTGCATCCAACTTTCCATGTATCCAATCTCAAGAAATGTTTAGCTGACGAGAACCTCCACATACCACTTGATGAAGTTCAAGTTGACGAGTCTATGCATTTCGTTGAGAAGCCTGTTGAGATTATGGATCGCGAGGTAAAGCAAACCAAGCGCAGTCGCATCCCTATTGTTAAAGTTCGTTGGCAGTCCAAGCGCGGAGCCGAGTTCACTTGGGAAAGGGAAGATCAAATGAAGATCAAGTACCCGCACCTTTTCTCTGCGCATCATACTTCGAGATAAATTTCGGGACGAAATTTCTTAAAGTAGGGGAGACTATGACAACTGCCCAATCCGACCCGACCCAGGTACCCGTTTTCGAATCCGATTCTTTTTATGATTTAAAATTTGATTATTAATCTTTGTAAATTTAACATTTAATAAATTATATACATATATTTTTATATTACTTACTAATAATAATTACCTTTCCGCCGTCCCGCCCTCTTTCTCTCTTGTCGCCATCCCGCCCTTTTCTCTCTTGTCGCCGTCCCGCCCCTCTGCTTAACCCTTGAGCCTGAAACCCCTTTTTCTCTTAACTCTTTGCTTGTCCTTTGGTTCTTCCCGCCTAAGGATGTCTGCGCAGCTCCACGCGCCAGACTCCTTACAAGGAAGCCTGCGCGAAGACCATCTGTTCCTGCGATACGCGAGACGAACTCTTCTCGCAGCGCGCTAAGAATTGTAGTTCTTCCCGCGACGCGCTAAGAATGATAGTTCTTCCCGCGGCGCGCTAAGGGTTATAGTTCTTCCCGCAGCGCGCTAAGAATCATAGTTCTTCCCGCGGCGCGCTAAGGCTTGTTCTGTCTGCCTTTGCCCTCGCGCGTGCGCTCGAATCTTCTCGCGCTAGACCTTAAGTCTTTTCTTCTGTTTAGGTCAGCCTGTATCTTTTGATATCTTATCTTTTGTTTGAGCTTTAGGTCAGTTCCGACATCTGTCCGAAAAGCCACTTTCGGCGCAGCATGCGCACCAATCCTATTGGTTGACAGAAAAAGTGACTGACATAATCTTTTGAAATCTTCTTTTGCATGCTTTGAACAGTGTTTTATCTGACATCTCCCATACTTTAATCTGTAACCTGTCAGCTTTCCCCTCCCCCTGCAGCTGCCGGCATATCTTTGGATATCTTTTGCTTTTGTTTTCTTGTGCTTTTTAATATCTTTTGCTTGATTTGTTGAGATCTTTTCCTCTTTTCTAGGGATTGTGTTCCCTAGGGTTTGCCTATAAATTAAACTATTTTCTTAACACTACACACACTACACTTAATCTCTCTCCCCTTTTGCTCTCTGCCGTTGTTCCTCAGCCGCCTCCTCTCTTGCCTCCGTCTTCTCTTCTGTTCTGCCCAGATCTCGGTAAATATATATATTTTGTTTAAGTAACTTACATATATTCAAGACATAAAAACCAATCGTTAAACCAATAACCTCTTATTTATAGGTTAACTTGTGCTTGTTTAAAAGTTGGTTCTTGCATTATCTTTCAACACACCTTTTTCAGGTGAGTAATCTCGTACCTAATCCCTTTTATTTTTAATGTTTTGGGATGTTCATGTGTTCGTACAAACTTGAGTCTTAAACTTGTTTATAAACTTTTGTCGCGCAAAACCCCATGTGTTATGGACGTAGACTTGGCTGTTTATTTGTATGTGTGGATCATTAACCGTCTTGTCGGCCTATTCCGCAGTTTTCATGGATCCATTAGATGAACACGGGAGAACTATCGTTTATGATTTCTCTTTTGTTTACACTTGCACAGTTTTCTTGTTTTTGTGCTCAATTGGGAGCACGGATTGAACTATGAGCTATGATCTTAGGCTTGATCACAATCTGATTACACCCTTGTTGAACACCAGTTATACACATGATGCGCGCAGATATTGTTATCTATTTATATGTATTAAACTTGATTTCTCACCGACACGCAAGTGTTGACGTTTTATTTTAACACATGTTCAGGTTTGCTGTAGCTGTTTCTGGAAGCTTGAGGACACATAGGATGTTTTCTTTTCTTTTGGACCTAGTTTAAAATGTAACAAGACAAGTTTATGTTATTTGAATATTTTGAGTTATGATATGATTAATTTTATGTTACTTCGTGAATTTGTGTTCTGCGCGTGCGCGGTAAATGTATTTAATAAATATTGACACCCAAATAGTGTCACGAGTAATGAAACAATACGTGGCGCCCCGATGTATAATCCGCCATCGGTCGGGGTGTTACACTATGTGTGTGTGGTTTAGTTTTGAGGTGAAAATCATTTCTATAAATTTAAAACCCATTTGTGTGAAAAATCATTATTAAAAATATATATACTTCACGCACATCAATGACCTAATAGCAATCTATCGTATGACAAATAATAACCAAGGCAACTATGGAATAATAGCAATCAATCAAACAACCCTAAGCACACATATGCATCAATTTGATATAATCAAACCTTTTAACTAATTCATAAAACCATAACGATAAATAAATCACAAATCAATCACAACGTCAACATAGGTTCATCATATGCCTAAGTAGTTTATAAAGTTTAACCAAGCGTCGCAAATTTAAACGAAATAAACTTGAAAGAATTCATTGTGAGAATAATGGAAGACAAAAGAAAATAAGATAAAACCTGTGATCTTAGTCTTCAAACAAGGAGCGCTTCACCGAATGATCCTTCACCTTCAAGGCCGTCAAAAGTAGCAATCCTAAGCCTTGGAAAACTCCAAATTCGTCTGGCTTCTTCAGGGTATGATTAGGGTTAAGTTTAGTGGTGTTTATATAGACTTTCAAGGCCATCAAAACCCATAAATTCGTAGAATGTTATGGAATATGGAGCTAGAAACGCCGCGCGACCGCCTTAGCTTCCTTAGTCGCGCGGCGCGGCCGTGCTAGGGGGTGGGGTGGTTGCCAGGTTTGGTCCGGTTCAATCCTGGTGCGGTCCTATTTGTTTCATGATCATTGTAACAACTCGGGTTTTTCCACGTATAGCTTTACACTTATTACCCGACCTGTTTTTATGTTCGGGAAATTTTAACAATGAAAAATAAGCGCGTTTATCAAGAAATTATTATAAAATTTATATTTGTTTATTATATTTAAATAATATATGTTTAACTTTTGAAAATGTTCATTTTTAACCCAAAACTAAATTTTAATCTCTTATTGTTCCTACCTTGAATCTCCAGGGACTAAACCTGCAAATTTAATTTATCACTTTTGGTCCCTGACCCGTAACCCATGATCCATACCTGTTTAACCATAACTGTGACCCGTTTAGCTTTATTAAACCGCAATTATCGATCTAAATTAGGAATTGAATCAAGTATATGATTGTTCTTAACCTAATCGGCCTAACCGACTCAATGAATTAGGAAACAGGATCATCTATAATGTGTAATCGATATATTATGAACCGTCTTAAACCTAAAATCAATTATACATCTTTGGAATGATTATAATCCAATTCCTCTCGTCTGCACACCTTTAGAACCATCGCCTACTAAAGCCCTTTGGTTAATTGGATTATCATCGTCTTCTTATACCTCATCCGCCATCGATATTAGCCGGCCCTGTTGATTCCAAATCGGACTGTGTTTAAACATCGAAACAGGTAACAAATTACATGGTTGAGTTCGTTTTGATATGTTTAACAATAGCCCTAACATCCATTGAACGAATACTAACGGATTTATCGATATCATGATTTAGGGTTTTTAATCAAAGCTGCGTTTACTCGTTTCTGTATATGTTAAATTGTTTGCATACTTTAACCAACTGACACACCAGCGCAGCTGGCTGGTATGTGTGTGTTCAAGCTAGTGAACCGGCTGCCCACGTAGGTTCGAGGCCCGGACAACGTTTTTTTTTTGGTTATTTTTATTTTTGGGTTGTTTTAACTTGTTTTTAACGATATATAATATATTATAATTACTATTAAATAAACAATATTTTGTCAAACCGACACCAATATTGAAGTTGTCAAACGTTTTTATCAAATTGCTCATAAATTATCATAAATATTATATATATATATGTATATATATATATATGTATATATATATATATATTTGTGTTATTCATTTTAAACAAAATTATAATAAACGTATTAAACAAGTTAATATATTTTAACCATCAGATTTCATTAAAAACTCCAAGAGATAAATTTTATGATAATTATATATTTAAACGTTTATTATTATAATATATCTTAAACTGATTATTCGTAAATCCGATTTTGTGACAAACAATGAATTTTTATAATTAAATGATAACAATAGTCCGTAGAGATCAATCGTTCAATCCATAACGTATCAATCATGAATATAAGTTAAATCCTATCGAAATCCTAAATCTATTATACGTATTACATCATTTATAATTGTTCATAATATTATATTATTTAGTTAGGATTCTTGTCGATAATTCTCGAAGAGTGTGATTTCCACTTTCTTGGTATATTCATTCCCGTTTGGCTTATTCAACAGGTGAGTTTGATCATTCCTCTTTTTATATACTGTTTTCAAATGTTTTGGGGATATATGTGTACTTATTCATATTTTCTATCATATATATATCTCAAACAATCGCAAACATAATCATTGTGTATTATATCAAATAAATGCTATTTGCTAATTGCTACTTGTTTAAGTGTGTTTATATTCTCTTAAGTCTTGTATTCTCATTAGTATGATCATACAACCGTCTTAGTAACCGGAGCCCAATTCGCTTGGCGAAGGTAAACCGACAATTTTAGTCATTGTAATCAATGCCCGATTCGCTTGGTAACGATTCATTGGCACACTAGCACGATTTGGTTATATACATGTTTTGTTATGATTTGATTGATTATTATCACATGGTTGGTTTCCGTATTTATCACTTATCATTTATCAATTATCTATCATATATATATATATTATTTGTTGTGTCAAAATTGGTGATCATCTCACTCAACATGTGTTGTTGACAAACTCCATTTTCTACGCATATGCAGGTTGCTTGAAGTTGAAGTATTGACCCTTAGAAAGACCTTAGGGTTATAATAAAGACAAACATGGATTTAAACTTGTTATATTTATTTACTTGATTAGTTTTGTTGTATTTGGATATTGTGTGTATTCTTGAATAAAATAATTAATTAGATATTGTCACCTTTTATCTATGATGATATCTTCGAGCTGTGAGCAATCGGATCACGCCCCGGCATTTCCGCCTTAGGTTGGGGTGTGACAGATTGGTATCAGAGCCGAAGGTTATAAGATAGGTCATTAGAAATGATCCTAGACATATGATTAGGAACCCTATACGTGCTTATCTGAACGGCCTTATTTGCTATTTAAATTATTTTGCAGCTTTCTTAGATTAATTATTTAATTGTATTTATCTTATTTGTTTAATGCACACACACACACACACAAAAATTCCGAGGCTATGCCTTACATTCAAAATATTTTTCTAAACGTTTTCTTTTAATAATTCCCATGTTTTGTTTTATTCCTTCACCTTGAAGCGTGGGGGTATGACAAATTTAGTGCAACCATAACTTCAAGTGTACACGTAATCGGCTAAACGGTTGCGTGGTAAGCATAACCGGCTAAACGGTTATACTTCTAAATTGTGTTTTTAGTTATTCTATGTTTATTTAATTCATTGATTTGATATTTAGTTGAGTCAGTTAAATGCCACGTGACGCTCATGGTCCGAACAACTCCACTGATTCGATAATTCATTAGTTAGTTGGGTCAGTCAAATGCCATGTACACGCTCATGGGCTGGACAACTCAATTGTTTATTACCCGATATTTGAATTGGGCCAACAAATTGCCATGTAACGCTCATAGGAGGCCAATTCACAAACTTTTTGTTTCTTTAACAAGTTGGGCCATTCAAATTGCCATGGAAAGCTCATGGGAGGCCAACTCGTTTAATGTGTTTGGTTATCTTATTCTTGGAAAAATTTATAAACATTGTTCATTTATTTAAATGCTTCAAACTCATACATACTATTTTAAATCCCGACTCGCCCTCGAGTCTCCACTATCACTAATTCATATACATACATATACATATACATACGCATCCCCATATTTCATATCAACTCATTCTTACAACTCACCTGTCATCTTATACATTTTCATTGCTGACCCTCGTAGAATGTCTTCTCGCTCTCGTCGTTGTAACCACCGTCGTTCGTCGACCCCTTATGATCGCCGCCTGGCTGCTAGAATCACTAAGGAGTTCACTGCTGCTTTACCTGAGATCGTGGCTCAACTGCAAAATATCAACTCTAGTGGATCCGCTACTTCGGCTAGACCAAACAATTATCACTACAAGAACTTCACGAGTGCTAAACCTCCTTTTTATCTTGGCGAGGAGAATGCTACTAAGCTCCTTCGTTGGTTTGAACAAATGGAGAACAAGTTTATCCACTGCGAATGTCCGGAAGATAAGCGTACAAGGTTTGCATCTAGTGTATTTGAGGAACGAGCTCTCACATGATGGAACTCTTATAAGGACCTCCATAGTGTTGAAGAAGTTTTGGCTATGACTTGGGAGGAACTCAAAGATGCAATGAAGAGAGAGTTTTGTCCCGAGCATGAACTGCAAAAGCTCGAGATGGAGTTTTGGGAGCTTAAACAAATTGGTGGTGACAATTCAACTTACTCGAACCGTTTTAAGGAACTTAGCCTGATAGTACCTCACCTTGTAACTCCATTGGCTCGTGGTATTCGAAAGTACATTAGTGGATTTCCAACAATTTTTCGTGTTGTTGTGATTAGTCGAGACCCTCTTTCTATCGAGGAAGCTATTGCTCTTACTGCTGCACTGTCTGATGACCATGTTAGAGATGGAACCTTACCTAGTAAAGATGCTAAACCCACAATTGAGAACTCTAAAACCAATTCCTCAATCGATGCTAAAGCCAAACCCAAACCCACTCCACACAATAGTAACTCTTCTCATCACAAACGTAAATCCAACCATCACAACTATGCTGTTAACAAAGCCAACCCACAACCCTCCAATCAAGATGCTTCGAACAAGAAACCTTATACTGGACCTTACCCATTATGCTCCACTTGCAACTATCATCATCCGACCCAATCCTTGTGCCGTTTATGCACCCAATGCAATCGTTATGGCCACCTTGCTATTGTTTGTCGTACACCGTCTACTCCTAAACCCCCTACTACCCGTGCTTGCTATAATTGTGGAGATCCTAGTCGTCTTCGCAATGCGTGTCCTCGACTTATTCATGCACATCAAACTCAACCTATGCTTGCCCCCTACTACATTCCCAATGCTTCTCAAGTCCCGACCCATCAACCATATCCACTGCAAGCTCCTCTCGTCAACCAAGGTCCCACAAACATGACTCACCCTAATCCAATTCCATACCCGCAAGCTCAAGTTTACCCAACTCACTTCAACCAAGCCCCAATGATGCAAGCTGTTCAATTTCAACCTGTCCATGTTATCCCAAATCCATCTACCGCTACTGCTCAAGTCATCATGGATCCAAGTACCTCGAGTGCTCCAAGTCAAAGGAATCAAGCCAACCGTAACTGAAGAACTATGAAAACCATGAAGTTTTTATTGCTTTATTTATTTCCGTTTTGAGACTATCCTATCTTTTCTGTTTTTTCATCGTATCGACTCTTTGGTTATTTGTGACGTTGAGTGATTTTAAGTTGAACCATGTTGCACGTTTCATCGTATGAATGACGTTTCCTTTTATACTTTGTTAGGTTTTTGTGCTCTTATCTTATTATCTTATTTCTATCCATCATAACTCATTATGGCGTCTGTTTCAAGAAATCCATTTTCCTTCGATCTTCTAAATTTTACTCTTAATAATCAAAAGATATTTGGATTTTAATTTATCAAAATGTTTGTTTCTTTCAAAATGAGGATTTTAAATGTTTATAACCCACATGATGAAACAAGTTATGCGGACCATCCGGCGATAAGAGTAATTATGGTCTGGAACATAATTATTCAAGTCCTCGCATGGAATGCATAATACGTGAAATTGTGTGTTATGATTTAGAACCTAAGGTAGCTAGGGTAACGACACAGATGATGAGATGATAAGGACATGGTGGATACACCGTCGGTACATCCTCTATATAAGTGTCCTTATCGAATTGTTATTTGAAGTGTTGCTTCGGTTATTAGAAGTTCTATGATTATGATATTTTTCGTTAAAAGTATAATGGTTTTCAAAACGATGATGTTGTGGTTTTCCTTAATTTCGGGATGAAATTACCTAAAGTAGGGGAGACTGTAACAACTCGGGTTTTTCCACATACAACTTTACACCTATTACCCGACTTGTTTTTATGTTCGGGAAATTTGCACAATGAAAAGTAAGCGTGTTTATCGAGAAATTATTATAAAATTTAATTTTGTTTATTATATTTAAATAATATATGTTTAACTTTAGAAAATGTTCATTTTTAACCCAAAACTAAATTTTAATCTTTTATTGTTCCTACCTTGAATCTCTAGGGACTAAACCTGCAAATTTAATTTATCACTTTTAGTCCCTGCCCCGTAACCCATGATCCATACCCATTTAACCATAACTGTGACTCGTTTTGCTTTATTAAAACGCAATTATCGATCTAAATTAGGAATTGAATCAAGTATGTGATTGTTCTTACCCTAATCAGGCTAACCAACTCAATGAATTAGGAAACAAGATCATCTATAACGTGTAATCGATATATTATGAACTGTCTTAAACCTAAAATCAATTATACATCTTTGGAATGATTATAATCCAATTCCTCTCGTCTGCACACCTTTAGAACCATCACCTACTGAAGCCCTTTGGTTAATTGGGTTATCATCGTCTTCTTATACCTCATCCGCCGGCCCTGTTGATTCCAAATCGGACTGTGTTTAAACATCGAAACAAGTAACAAATTACATGGTTGAGTTCGTTTTGATACGTTTAACAATAGCCCTAACATCAATTGAACGAATACTAACGGATTTATCGATTTCATGATTTAGGGTTTTTAATCAAAGCTGCGTTTACTCGTTTCTGTATATGTTAAATTGTTTGCATACTTTAACCAACTGACACACCAGCGCAGCTGGCTGGTGTGTGTGTGTTCAAGCCAGTGCACCGGCCGTCCACGCAGGTTCGAGGCCCGGCTAGCGTTTTTTTTTTGGTTATTTTTATTTTTGGGTTGTTTTAACTTGTTTTTAATGATATATAATATATTATAATTAATATTAAATAAAAAATATTTTGTTAAACCGACACCAATATTGAAGTTCTCAAACGTTTTTATCAAATTGCTCATAAATTATTATAAATATATTATACATATATATATATATATGTATATAAATATGAATATGTATATGTATGTATGTGTATATATATATATATATGTATTATTCATTTTAAACAAAATTATAATAAACGTATTAAACATGTTAATATATTTTTACCATCGGATTTCGTTAAAAACTCCATGAGATAAATTTACGATAATTATATATTTAAACGTTTATTTTTATAATATATCTTAAACTGATTATTCGTAAATCCGATTTTGTGACAAACAATGAATTTTTATAATTAAATGATAACAATAGTCCGTAGAGATCAATCGTTCAATCTATATCATACCAATCATGAATATAATTTAAATCCTATCCAAATCCTAAATCCATTATACGTATTACATTATTTATAATTTGTTCATAATATTATATTTTTTATTTAGGATTTTTGTCGATAATTCTCGAAGAGTGTGATTTTCCACTTTCTTGACATATTCATTTCCATTTGAATTATTTGATCAGGTGAGTTTGATCATTGCCCTTTTTGTATACTGTTTTCAAACGTTTTGGGGACATATGCGTACTTATTCATATTTTCTATTATATATATATCGCAAACAATTGCAAACATAATCATTGTGTATTATATCAAATAAATGCTATATGCTTATTGCTACTTGTTTAAGTGTGTTTATATTCTCTCAAGTCTTGGATTCTCATTAGTATAATCATACATCCGTCTTAGTAACCGGAGCCCGATTCATTTGGCGAAGGTAAACCGACAATTTTAGTCATTGTAATCAATGCCCGATTCGCTTGGTAACGATTCATTGGCACATTAGCACGATTTGGTTATATACATGTTTTGTTATGATTTGATTGATTACTATCACATGGTTGGTTTACGCATTTATCACTTATCATTTATCAATTATCTATCATATATATACATATATATATATATATATATATTATTTGTTGTGTCCAAATTGGTGATCATCTCACTCAACATGTGTTGTTGACAAACTCCATGTTCTACGCATATGCAGGTTGCTTGAAGTTGAAGTATTGACCCTTAGAAAGACCTTAGGGTTATAATGAAGACAAACATGGATTTAAACTTGTTATATTTATTTACTTGATTAGTTTTATTATATTTGGATATTGTGTGTATTCTTGAATAAAATAATTAATTAGATATTGTCACCTTTTATGTATGATAATATCTTCGAGCTGTGAGTAATCGGATCACGCCCCGACATTTCCGCCTTAGGTTGGGGTGTGACAATCCTCCGGTTCTCCGGTTTGGCTTGTTTTAGCTCATTTTTCGTCATTTTCAACCATGAACAAGTCCCGGAACCTACATTATTCAAATATGTTAGTAATATACAAATTCTAATAAAAATTGCACAAAAAATAAGAAAATATTATATAAACTACCTAATAGGCTTTCTTTTCTTTATCATACTTTTCCCATTATCTTTCTCATAATTATTTTTGGTCCTTTATCTTTATAAACTTGTCAAATTTGGACCTAAAATTTGTGGGTGTTACATTTTATAAAGTCCAACCAAATTAAAAGCTAAAACCAATTAAAGACCAACTAAAGTTCAAAGCCCAACCAAATTAAATTCCAAACCAAATAAAACCATTGTTTGTTGTTCCCTAATGCTTGGACGTTTGGTTTAGGCCGGACATCAATATTTAACAAAACAAAGTTTCATTCAGCTGTTTCCACCTTACATTGCCCCGACCGCCCTGCTACCCTCCTTTGGTTACCAGATATCCACCTTACAGCCGAGTAGCCAATGGTCGATGCTCCCTCAGTCCCTTTTATACGGTTCAACTTCTACTTGTTCAATTTAGGTGTTCTTATACTTTTATCTAAACTGAATTGTTAATTTGTTTATATCAATTGTTATTTTCGAATTGTTTATGGGCAATTGAATATTTGAATGATTGATTATGGTTTATTCGATATTTGGGTAATGTAAATTAGAAATTGGAATTGATTACGAATTTGGAGTTTACGTCTAAATTGGAATTGATTATCGGTTTATAGTTTAAAAATTATTTATTCTAATATTAAGGAATTTGGAAGATGAGACGGTAAAATCTTATTAGCAATCTTTTTAAACGAAAATTCCAAGAAAACAATGATATCGGTCCAACACCAGGTTATATATATATATATATATATATATATATATATATGAAATAAGGTAAGAAAAAATTTCGGTTATTGTATAAAATACGGTAAGGAAAAATTTCGGTTCTTTTATGAAATACGGAAGTCAATTCCATTTGCATTGTATGAAATACTGTAAAAAGAAAAATTTTTGAGATTTTTGTCTAGATCCGTCACTGCCCCATGTTAATCTAGCAAATGGTTTTGTATGGGTGCTATTAAGCATATCCCCTTTACTCTAGTTTTACTAAACATACCCCCCTCCCTTCAAATATTTAAGAAATACAGTTCAAACCTCTTATTTTCCTTTTTATAATTTGTATCCCATACTATTTGTTGATCTTAATATCTTCCAGAAAGAATCCAATCCAATATATGATTGTGATAAAATTAATCACATATTAAATTACACACACACACACACATATATATATATATATTATATATATATATCTTTTACAAAATAAACCCGAAACCCTAAATCCGAAACTCAAAATCATGAAAAGAAAACGCAGCATTGTAAGAAAGTAATCCAAAGTCCTTAATTTGTGCTAATTTGTTAATTATATGATTTCGAGGGGTAATATGAAAGTTAGTTTTTCCGCCCCGGGGGTGTTGGGGGGGGTACATTTAGCGTGACCCTTTTATATTAAGATTGTATGATAAATATATTGTATGATAACTTTATATTAAAAATGTATGATAAGTATATTATTAAATTTAAATTGTATTTTTATTTATATAGTAAATAATTTATTGTAATCAATTATCTGTACAGTATATAAGTAGTGTACTTATATGTACACATGCACACACAAACACATACATAAACAATATATATGTATATTTATATAAATATAAATTAGCATATAAATTAAAAATGTTATAAATTAAATAATTAGTAATAAGCAAGCCAAGCCTAGCATGAAAGACAACTGACAAGCCGAGCTCAAGCTCTAGAATAAGAACTCGAATGAGCCAACCTCAAGCTCAAGCAGGCTCGATCTCGACTCATTTGCATCCATACATGGAATAATCGTACCCTAGTTATAATAAAATGATTAAATGTATCTTCAACACGATAAAACTTGTCTAAAGAATCCACGTGTTTGTCCCATTTGCTTATGAATTTTCTGATCAGGGTTCAGCGAATCAAACATAACAATTCTTCGACCCCCAGGTCTAAAGCTTCGTTTTTAGTCGGACCGGACGCCAATTTATTGTACGGTAATAGCGTTTTTGACTTTTCTTTTAAAAAAATTAAGATGTATAACTTACAAAAAAAGTAATGTTTTTGATCGATATGAGACTCCATTACTTAAACTGAAAGCTAAGTTTACAAATCAAATGGCAGCAAGTGGTTCAGCATCAAATCCAATACGCTGTGCGTCTTTCAATCAAGACAACAGGTGGTATTAATTATAATTATGACCATCAATTTAGGGTTTAATTTGCTAATTGTACGAACGAATGCAGCTGCTTTGTAATTGGAACGAAAGATGGCTTCAGAATCTTCAATTCGAGTACAGGAAGACTGTTATACGAACGCGGTATGTCATTATCATCTCATATCCAAATAATTAGGGTTTATGTTACCAGTTATGTGTATTAGATTGAAGTTGTAGAAGTAAACAAGCCGATGGCTTGGCTCGTTTTGACTTACGAGAGCTTGAGTTCGAGCTCTCATGTGTATGATTGAAGTTGAATAAGTGAATTATAATGAATTATGGAGTTTATTATAGTTTGATCTTATATATTATAAGATGTTTTGGATTAGTAAAGGTTAAACCCTAGGTATTGTATAAATGTAGGGTGGGGGGTGCAAACGAGCCGAGCTACTCGAGATCGGCTCGTGAAACAGCTCGATCGAGTCGAGCTTAAACAGGTTTGAGCTCGACCCTATAAAAAAGCTCGTTTAATAAACGAGCCCAAGCTCAAGCTTCACTTATCGAGCTCGAGCTGGCACGAGAGCCTAAATAGCCTGTCATTTATATAATAATAATAATAATAATAATAATAATAATAATAATAATAATAATAATAATAATAATAATTAGCTAATATATATATAATGTTATGAAAAATAAGTAAATAATATATATTAAGTTATATATAAATTATAAGTATGAAAATAATTATAAATATATAAAAAATAATTAATAAATAGTAAACAAGCCAAGCTCGGGTTTTAGAAATAGAGATTGAAACGAGCCGTGCTTGAGCTCAGCTCGGCTCGTTTGCACCACTATATAAATGTTTCATTCTGTCTCTATATATACTAATTTACCTCTTCCTTTGAGTGGGGGAAAGCCGAGTCGGCTCGTTTTGACTTACAAGAGCTTATTAGTTATTAATTAATTTATATATATCTTAATCAGTTGAGAAAAACCTTAAACGAGCCTAAGCTCGGCTCAAGCTTGTGTAGCACCTTAAACCAGCTAAATCTTGGCTCAAGCGTGGGTATGCAGTGTAAAATTAATACATAGAAGTCCAAAAGAGGTAAAACTTAAAAACAAACAAGGATCGAGCGAGCTCGGGCACGATAACTAAAGGAGCTTTATTGAGGCTCGGCCGCTCAGGCTTGTCTCGCACTCGAAAAAATTTCGGCTCATTTCGAGTTTCTTATTGTTCTGATCACGAGTAGCTCGTGAGCAGCTCGGCTTTTTTGCACCCCTACCTTTGAGAACACACAAAAATATAGTTGTTTTGATTAAAAGTTTGTATAACATGACAAACACATCATTTGATAGAGAGAATTTTGGTCCGTGAGTTGTTTTGCAAATTGCAAGCTTGGGCTCAACTCGATATTCTATTAGTGAAATTATGTTAATTGCATATTTTGTATTTTGTTTGTTTTATTAATTTATATCGCCCATCGGCTCAATATAGGCTTCTCTAGGGTTTGCTCTCTGTATATATAAAGGGTTCCCCTCCTTTATAACGCGTTCGGATTTTTTATCCATTCTCGTTTCATATATACATCTTTAATTTTTTTTTAATATTTTAATATAGCTTTTATATATAACATAATACAATTTATTTAGTTATTTACATCATAATGTTATATATAAAATAAATTGCTGTATGAATATATATTTAATTTATTAAAAATCTATATAAATAATAGGCTTGTTTAAGCTCACGAGCCAGCTCGAGGTTGATAGGTGAAGCTCAGGCTCGGACTAGTTTATTATTCAAGCTTTTTTGGCCTTGGACTCGTTTATTATTCAAGCTTTTTTGGCCTTGGACTCGTTTATTATTCAAGCTTTTTTGGGATCGAGCTCTTTTAAGCTCGATTGTTTGCAAGTGGCTTGGATCGTTTACACCCCTACTCCCCTAGTGTGCACACTCCAATTGGTTTTAAGTTATATACATGAATATACTGTTGAGATATATTGATCTGAATCAGTTTTAAGATGACTCGGTATTATTATTATTCCTCAGTTATTGGAGCATTTGTTATTGTTGAAATGCTTTACACCTCTAATCTTCTTGCCATTGTTGGAGCTGGTGAACAGGTAGTTCAGATATGTTATTAATTCAGTTATTGTAACACAACATAACCTATGTATTTTAATCATAATCTTTCCTTAATTATAACAGGCGTCTTTATCTCCAAGGCGTTTATGCTTGTTCAATACTGAAACCGGAACTGCTTTGCATGAACTAAATTTTTTAACTTCAGTTCTTGCTGTTTGTTTAAATAAAAAAAGGTAAACTGTTACGATTTGTTCCGTATTTATATGTATATATCAGAGTTTCACTTAATAATTTGTAAATTTAAATACAGCTAATTTGGTTTGGTATAATTTCATATATTGTTCTACAAACTTGGTATATTATCATATTTACCCAACAAAATATCATAATATCGAGCATACGTATTTTCAAATTTATGACATTTATACCCTTCCCTTAAAATTTGCATTGATATGAGACTTTGAAGTGTAAGGAGAAATAGAAGGGTATAATGGTCATATTTACCCAACAAAAGAACTCACAGTATTAAACATACCCTTTTCAAATTTGCGACATTTATGCCGTATGCTTACATATGACATGAGACTTTGGAGTGTAAGGAAAATAGAAGGGTATAATGGTCATATTTTGAATTGTGTTTGATGACACGGGTAATATGAGATTAAGTATTTTGAATGGTATATTTGATATTATAATATTTTGTTACTTACTATCAAACGAATCCATTTTCAAATCTGTGATATATGTACCCTTTTTGGAATGTTAAGGTGAAATAGAAGGGTATAATAGTCATATTATTTTGCATGCAGGCTGATAGTGGTTTTGCAAGGACAAACGTTCATATATGACATAAACAGTCTTGCTATTTTAGACACAATAGACACAGTGCCAAATTTGAAAGGTGATTCTTTTTTTCTTAAATTTATAATACATACTTTATATTGATATAATGCTATGATTATGTATTTATATTTTTAGTTCTTTTTTAGGACTTTGTGCATTTTCTCCAAGTTTGGATGGTTGTTATTTAGCACTTCCAGCAAGCACCACAAAAGGGTCTGTGTTAGTTTACAATGTTATGGATCTCCATTCACACTGTGAGGTTAATTATTATTATTATTATTATTATTATTATTATTATTATTTCATGGAATGATGAAAATTTGCATAACTTCAGTTCATAGAACCATCCATTTTGTCCGAAAATTAGTTAATATTTTGCCGAAAGTAAAGCTAGGAAACCAATTTTGTCCGAAAATTAGTTAATATTTTTTTTCACGAAAACAAATTTTTTTTGTCACCGTCATCGAACGTCTGGTCTGGATGAAACCAAAAAAACCGATCCGAAACCAAAAAACCAAGCCCAAACGAAACGACTGTTTGGTTTTATCTTTTCGTAAAAATCAAACTTTCGCTTCGGTTTCGGTTTTGTGTGTAACGAAAACAAAAAAGACCGATCGAAAGCCGAAATAACCAAAATTAAATAACCGAACTCAAACAAAAACCAACGGTTTGGTTTTATGTTTTCATAAAAGCAAAACTTTCTGTTCAGTTTCGGTTTTGCATGTAATTAAAACCAAAAAGACCGATAATGGAACTCAGACAAAAACCGACGGTTTGGTTTTATGTTTTCATAAAAAAATCACATGCAAAACCGAACCAAACCAAATCTATGTGTTTTCATTTTGTGTTTTAAATTTTACGTAACTTACAAGAATTTAATAAGTAGTGTAACCTAGATTTTTAGCCCAATTGTATAATAATCAATTATTTACAAAAAGATTTAGACCAAAGTTCTAATTTTAGGCCAAAACTTTCTTTTTGGCCTAAATTTTCAAGCCCAAATGGAAAAACCGAAAAAACTGAAAATGAACACTTTTCGAAAACTAAAAACAAAAAAAACAAAATTTTGGTTTTTGGTTCAGTTTTATTATAAATCTTGAAGAAAAACTGAATTGGCAAGTGTGAAATTTGATGAAAATTTGTTCTAAAAATTTAGGATGTGAGTTTAACAATTATTTACTATTTAATTAACTGTGGTGATTAATGTGTTAAGTAAAATACAGATTGACGCACATCGGTCACCATTGGCTGCAGTAGTATTTTCTTCAAATGGGATGTACATTGCTACCGCATCCGAACACGGGACTATAGTTAGGGTTCATTCTGTTTCAGATGCAACCAAGGTCAGACATTATCCAAACACTGATGCACACACACACACACACACATATATATATGTATGTATAGATGGTAATTTCATTTTGCCCATTTTAAACACTTAAATAAAAGATATAACTAAGAGTTAAGAAGGGACAGGACTGTGTCTTTGACGGGTCAAATGGATCGAGAGTCACCAAAATCATTTTTGATCTAAGATTCTAATTACTTTTGTAATAATATTGTGTTTTTTCGATAAAGATAATTAACGAATTAATTATAATTAGTTTTACTTCTAGACAAAAGAGTGTTTGCAGTTTTACATAACACTTAGGGCTGCTAAATGGGTCGGGTTGGCGGGTCGAACCCGACACGAACCTAAAACTTTTATACAAACCCGAACAACATGGACACCTATATTCGTGTGCTAACATGAACACAACCCGTTTAACATTAAAAAGAATTTACTTTTTTTTTGTCATATTAATGCTACAAAATTCTAGATTTACATATTAGTTTTATTTTTGTAAAGCAATTATATTTAAAATACATCAATTTATTTTTAGACTTTAAAACATGGGGATAAAATCACTCGAAGCAGATTAAGTTATTGCATAACTACATTTTAGAAAAAATAAAATAAAATAAATGGGTTAAATTGGTCAACCCACGCAACAGTCACAACCCGTTTGGCTAAACTTTTAATGTGTTTTGACATGAAACTGATCCGGACGTGTTTAGACTAAACCCAAACCCATGAATTACATGTTTGGTTCGTATCGTGTCAGAAATTCACACTTTTAACAACACGGCCCGTTTCAACCCTTACAACAATAATGAACCGTGTGTTAATGATTCATGAACATGTTTTGACCGTTACGCATATCACTCATCTTTGTAATTTTGATTTCCCATAATCTTTAATAACTGTTTTTCTCATTTTTTTTTATCGTATTCAGTCTTATAGTTTCCGAAGGGGAACATACCCATCAATTATATTTTCTTTATCATTTGGGCCATCTAATGGGCTTCCCGATATACTTCTCGCCACAAGCTCTTCGGGCTCGGTTCACGCGTTCTTTCTTGGGTTGGCCATAGATCAAAGGTGAGAAAACGGGTGGAAATTGGTTTTCAGAAGAGGGGGGGGGGGTCTACTGTCAAGTCGGGTAACAGAACAAAACCGATTATTTTAATGTGGGTGGCAAACGGACCAGGTCAAGTTTTGGCCGGCCCGCCAACATATTTATATCCAGTTTTTTGGGTTATTAGTAATTTATGTGATATGTCTTTTAACATATTTATGTTATTACTAGGATGATTTTCTTTTATTGTGAACTTATTGTTTTTTTTGGTACATATTTTTATCCAATTGATGGGCCATGAATAGGCCTGTAAACTAACCGAACGTTTAGTAAGCCGTTTGGCAGGAAATTCATTTATATCCGTTTGTTTACTAAACGAACAAACATGAACAAAATTTTTTGTTTACTTAGTTTTATGAACGAACATGAACATGAACATGCACATGCACATGCACATGCACATGCACACATGTTTTGTTTATTCATTAATGTTTGTGAACTTTCGTGCATTTAAATACATTTCGTTCACATTCATTTATCTTTGTTAGTTTAGTTGTTTAAGTCTGTTCGTTAACATATCCAATTATCCATTAAATAGTTTTACATTCAATTATGTTCATTCATCCATTTCACTCATGTCCGTTCGTTTATACCATTCACAAACATGACCTAACAGGCTAACACAAACACGTTCAATTTCTTAACGAATGAACACAGACGAGAAAACCCCATTTGTTTAATTGTTTATCTTCGATCGTTTGTTCGGTTAAAGATAAACGAACGAACACAAATTTGCTCCGTGGGTGTTCGTTTGGTTTGTCTATAGGCCTAGCTATACGTGGTTTATCATTTATGTGCTATGACTTCCAAATTAATGTTATAACTAAGATAATTTATTATTCTGAATTAATTTTATTTGGTTATGTTTACCAGAAGTAAAAGGTCAACTACTTTTCTTGGGTCAATCATTCCCGATACAGTTGGCGATGCACTCGATGCAACGCATCATCATGTTCTCCATAACGCTGTTGCACCCGGAGTAAAAAGGTAACATAAATAATATTCAATTTTTAAACCTCTTGTGAAGTAGATTTTATGGGGTCCCGTTTTAGAGTTGATGCTTTTGTGATTTTGTGACAGTTATGTGGTGATTCGCAAGGTTGACCGGGCTTTTGACACATCAGCATCTGAATCCACGCCTTGCAGGTAACTTGAATTTACAAAAGTTATAAAGCTTCTCATTTTCTTTATATAGTTATTTATTATGAAGTGGCAATGTCGGGCCGTTTACTTAAAAGCGGGTCGTTATTTGAACCGGTTGAAAGTCGGCTACATATTTACTGAACCGGTCGTTGTGTAACCGATAAATTGCATAAATAGTCCCTGCGGTTTGACCATTTTCCAAGTTTGGTCCTTAAGTTTTAAAATTTGCAAACTTAGTCCAAAAATTTTTGAGAGGTTTGCACATTTAGTCCCCACCGCTAGTTCTAGTTAGTTTTTAATGGAAAACTGAGGGTGTATTTATCATTTTACATTTTTATTTATTTATTTGTTTAAAACAAAAGTTTTGAAGACTGGGATTGTAAAATGACAAATATACTCCCACTTTTCTGTTAGAAGCTAAATGTAAGTAACGGTGGGAACTAAACGTGCAACCCT
The DNA here is from genome assembly GCF_021521415.1 of Bidens hawaiensis. Classification (NCBI taxonomy): domain Eukaryota; kingdom Viridiplantae; phylum Streptophyta; class Magnoliopsida; order Asterales; family Asteraceae; genus Bidens; species Bidens hawaiensis. The sequence continues at coordinate 108,057 of NW_027498379.1, read as the reverse complement.
CTCACTAATGTTTTGACTAATTTTGCAATTTATAAATTTGGGGACCAAACTTGAAAAATGCCCTAAAACTATAGGGACGATTTGTGTTATTTTCTCTAAATTATATTTTCTAAAAGACAGGATTACAAATTTATCCTTTAAAAATAGCTGATTTATGGATCAGGTCATTTAAAAAGTCCACTTTCATCGTTGTCCTTTAAAAGACAAATTACCATCGGTTTTAGTCCTTTACACTAATGGTCATCCATTTCATAAGTTAAGTGGTAGCATATGCTAGTCATGTGATGGGCAAATAGGTAATTTCAACCCCTTCAATTTTAAAATTTAAAAAGATTAAAATAAATAAATAAATAAATAGGTGGACCCCATTATCTCCACCACCCCCAACCTAACCAGTCACCACCTGGATGATCAGTTCTGCCGGCGATTTACCCCAACATCTTTGGCGACCACTGCCGGAACTCACCAACTGTCCACCCCTTTCCAGTTAGCCTATTACACCACCAACATCACCATACACTACCTCTGTCCACCGCAATGAACACCGCCGCCGCCTGCGATCACCATCATCTATGTAACTATGCCCCTATGCAGATCTGATTCTAAATATGAGCGACGGGGATACCACCAATTTCGTCATCTATGTTGTGGCTAACTTGGGAAATCACCGTCTTCGTCTACCGCTACTTTATTCAGGCGGCTAGGCCATAAAATTGAAGCCTTAATCAGGTCTAATCAGGAATTATGGATAATCTGTACCTAATGCAAAAAGGGTCTTCATTTGTAAATTCATAGCAGTCGGTGTTTGTGGCGAAGCCGATGGTTTGAAGTAGTGTTTTCTGGCGATTAATCCCAAATCTCAAAATCCCACTTATAAAATCTGACCAAATCGCACAATTCTTTAATTAATCTGACCAAAATCCCGATAGTTTGAAGCTATGTTTTCCGGCGGACTTGCAATAGTGACAAGAATGATGGTCAAGGATGGGTCATGGGTGTCGTACCAGGTTTTTGGGGTGTTGATATGCTGTGCTTCAAGGGAAAGAGGTAGAGGTGAGGTGGGACCACACAACCTTTTTAATTATTATTTTTTTCATAAATAAACGAGTATGAGTAAAAAGACAATTATGCCCTTGACTTAACTGAAAATCTTAACGTTTGTTAGTGTAAAGGATTCAAAGTGAGACACTTCGCCATTTTAAGGGCAAAAAGTGAAAGTAAACTTTTTAAAGGACCCGATCCATAAATTGGTTATGTTTAAAGGACAATTCGTAATTCTGTCTTTCTAAAATTTTGAAAAAATGTGTTTTGAGTCAACCCAGCTTGACTTGTTTTGAGTCAGCCTGAAAGTTATAGGTGCCAATTCCAGCTCTTTTAGGTTCGGGTTGCATTATTTATAATCTCTATTGAGCCAAATCGACCATAATATATCTTCAATACATAAAACCCATTTATTAAAAACATAATATAAGTTTTTAATCATATTTAACACGTTTGTTATTTTACTTTCTTTGCTTTTAGAGCCACAATATCGATAATCACATACAACGGGTATTCCTTGGAATACGTGCTTAATATCAAGCATCAGAATGAGTCTTCATGGACGTTGGATCGAGAATTTAATCTTTTAACCGCGATTTTATAAAGTGGGCCCAACTCATCGTGACCAGGCCTTGGGTTGGCTGTATGTATGTTTGAAGGTTTAATGATTATGAAATCAAGAGCAATCATGTTGTATTAGGAGTTGTACATCATCTTATGGTGGTTGTACATTGCTTTAGGTTTTGGAAAAAGCATGTTGTTTATATGCCTAAGGTTAAAGATGTGATTTGTTACATGAAAATTATTGTAAATAATTTTCTTTTTGGGTGTTTGTGGATAACCTATCAAAAGGTCAACTCACTTTGGCTTGTTTAATAAGCAAGCCCGAGTTTGTACTTCACTTATTGAGTTTAAGTTGGCTTATTAACCTAAATTAGTCTATTATTTACATGGGTTTTTGTTTTTATAATTATATTTATGCTCATGAATAATTATTAAGCGAGTAAACGGATAGGGCTGGAGCTTGAAAAATTACTATCAATCCGAGCTTGGTTTTTAGAAATAAAGCTTAAAACGAGTTGGGTTTAAGATCCCTTAACAAGCTTTTTTAAATTAAACAAGTCAAGCTTGACTAGGCTTAGCTTAGCTGGGCTTGCTTACACGACATTTTTGAAATGGTATAGTATGACTTTTGGGTCGAATGAACTATTCCTCACGTTGATATCAACTAGGATCTCATATTTGAAAGATCAAATGGACAGACACATTAGAATATTAACGTATATGACGTTACAAAGAAATGTTGATCTAAAATATATTACAAAATATGATTTGAATCCCAAACTGATTGAAGTAAAAATTGTTTACCTTAAAAATTGTATGACGAAAGTAATCAAAACTAACATATCTATAATGGCGGCGGATTTTCATGCCCTGACTTTGAATGGTGTCCCAATACTCTGGCTACACCAATAGGACGCAGAGCCGGTCCAACCTTTTGGGAGGCCTAAAGCTAAATAAAAAATTGTGGCCTCTTTTTTAGTTAGTTTCGTTGTTTCCTTGCTTGCAAAAGATTGTTATTTTTGGTACCCTATAAACTTTTGTGTGTAGATAGAAAAAAATATTTGGATCCTTAACCATTTAAAATTGCTAATAGATTGCAAAATTATCAATTACGATCTATCATAACTTATAATAACAGTTTTCATATGCAAGTATAATAGTTTGAAAATCGAAGTTATTATATCGGCGATATGTTTATATATATATATATATATATATATATATATATATATATATATATATATATATATATATATATATATATATATATATATATATATATATATATATATATATATAAGAAAACAAAGGCTAAGGCTTATCTATGGTATGATATAGCTACAAATGTGCATTTATAATTAAGGTGAAAACAAACTCCTGAAATAGAAACGATGATTATGCATATTGATTGTCAACGAATATATTCAAGTACTTGAAATATAATTTGAATTTATTCTTATCCGTTGATAGTCACATCCCAAATATAAAGAGCATATAATTTTCTATGAACGTACATTGTTATTATTTCATCTGTATGGGCCAAACATATTTGCTAATTCACAGCCCAAAATTAAACTCTATTTCATCTGCATGGGCCAAACATATGTGCTAATTCACAGCCCAAATTAACACTAGTTGATTATTTTTTAAAAATTTGGGGCCTTAGAAAACTGGGGGCCCAAAGCTCTTGCTTGGGTTGCGTACACTGTTGGGCCGGTATTGATAGGACGGCAGCATATCCAGGGGCGAAGCTATGAAGGAACCGGGGGTGGCCCCGGTCACTGCCATTTTCTTTGTTAATAAGGTAAATTTCGTGATTTTTCCTGAAAATTTTTATAGGTAGTAAGCGCGGTCACTACCAATTTATTTTTCCAAAAAGCTACCGGTCACTACCAAATTTTTTTTAAATATAATATCCTATCGTTTGATTTTTTTATATAACCTCACGGTTTTTATAAACAAAAGTTATAAAAATTGTAAAAAATTTAGTTTTTAATAGAATTTAAATTTGGAAGGGCTTGTTGTAAATTGTTACGTAACATAACTTAAAAAAAATGAAACGGGAATTTTTAAAAAACAATCGCCCTGCTACTTGGCTGCTTCCCTTCTGCCTGCCTTCTGCCTTCTAAGTTCGCCATCGGCCCACCGCCCCACCGCTGTCCGCCGCTCATCCACCTCCGCCGCTCGTGGTTCGTCCATGGTCCCCGGTCCACCGCAAGGTAATAGTTTATTTGCTCTACCTTTGTGTTGTTAAACGTAGTTCAAGGATTATAAAATTAGGGTTTGCAATTGTGAATTGGGGATTTGAGAAAATTAGTCAATTAAGCTTGTAATTAGTATTACATGGTGAAATTTTACTCTAACTTAACCTATTGAATCTTCTTAATCAGGTAAATCATGAAAAAGCAAGATACAATTTTTTCATTTTTCAAAAAAAAAAAAGGATGATGAACAAACGATTAAATGTCATAGAGCTTCAACTAGTGAGCCGGTTAATTTTAAAGGTTGCTGAGCTGCTTTGTAATTCTTATTCTAAGGTACTCACCCCTCCTCTCGGCTCTCGTATTATTATGAATATTTTAGGTTTAGTTTTTTTAATTGTAAAAATAATCGTTTTTAAACGAATGAAAAAAAATAGATATATAGATGTCATATTGCTTGATCCGACCCGAACCGAACCATCGACCCGAACCAAACCACCGACATGACCTGAGCCACCGACCCGAGCCGAACCACCGACATGACCTGAACCACCGACACGAACCGAATCGTCAACCCAAAAATTTTTGGGTCCGTGACTTCGGTCACCGCCGTGCCGAAGACCAAGCTTCGCCGCCACTGAGCATGTCATTTTATGTTGAACTTTATGTCATTCACAAAGTGTCTAAAATGATTTTGGTTTCTTCACAATTTTAGCATTTGTTCACAAAACAGTAAAGGTGACAACATGAGCGGATCAAAACATCTCATTTTTTTTTTCAGGTTGGGTTGATCCTAAGTACCTTTTTTTTATCAAACTTATTTTATTATTATTTTAAACAATTAGTGTGTCGAATATGATTATAAAATCTTAATATTTAGGGACGACAATGGGACGAGCTTTGGTGGTTATTGGTAATTTCAGTCTCTTGCCCAATCATAAACTCGTGTCTCATACTCGGCCAAATGCATTGGGTATTATTATTTCATTTCAAGATTGATTTTCGTTGAAGAGTTCTCTCTGTCCCTCCGTCCCCCAATTAGCTAGTTGTCCCGTCCGTCGTCCAATCTCTCACTTCGTTTCTGATGGTCCATTAGTAGTCCCTACTGAGCAATCTAGCTGCAATCGAGCTAGCATTGAAATGGAAAGAGTAGAGTGAAAGTAGGACGAGGTCTGCCCTTACACTTCCTGTTAGTAGGAGTGGATTAGTTAGAGTCGGTCCGTTCTCTTGTTTCAGAAGCTAGGGATAAGCCTTCCTCCATCCTATTCAATAGCCTATCGAGCCAAGCCAAATCTGCAGCCAGTGACGATAACTAAGTAGTTAGTAGAATTAGTATACTCATTGGGTACTTGGTATACTGTTTGTTAAAAGTTACCTGCTGAGATTTCTAAATACGTTAATTAATAATTACTATTTTACCTTATATAATTTTATTACTCAAGGCAATTAGATATAAAAACTAAATACCAGTGAATTACTAGATTATTTATTATCGAAAGACGAAGGAAAAATAATATAAAAGAACGTTCCGAATAACACCATGAAATGATAGGAAACCATCGATAAGCATCAAAACCGCAGGGCGGAAGATGACAGCATTCATGCGCACGAGTGATGATCAATTACGAATATCTTAATCTTTACTCGACTCACTTGTGAGTAAAACATAATTTGAGATACTAATCTTTAACAATTCAAGTGAAAAATAGTCTAATTTGTTAAAAGTCTCATGGCTAGTGAAATATTTCTTATCAAAGTCATACAAATTAAACAAATTGTGATAATTTTTTTGATATCTTATTATTTTCTAACCAACTTTTATCAAGGATTACAAACTAAAACAAAATAAAATATAATGTATATAAACATCCATCAACACGGATATGAGCACTGGCATAACGAAATGCCTGTTCCAACGCTAACACAAATCCCTACTCCGTTATCCTTTTTTTGTCCACAATTGTCGGCACAACATGTCGTATAACATCTGAATGAACAAGGCCCCAGTGACATATTGCACATTTTAGTTCTAGATGGATGCACCCGGTCTTCGATGGCAGATTCTTCCATTGCAGTCGCCACCGTTACTGTAGAATTATGTTGAATGGAAAACAAAAACATGAGTTTGATGTTTACGTGCATGTAAAATAAAATTTCAATATTTTAAATCGTACCTGAGATGCTTAGAAGAACGAAGATGACGTAAAAGGTGACTTTTGACATAGCTAAGAACTAAAATGATGAGTAGAAAAATATATTTGATTTGATAATTGCAAATATACTTAGAAAATGTTATATACACATACATAGAGGTATTAATGAATTTAATATGGTTTAAATGTATGAAGTAATTGCATTTTTATGGTCACGACATTTGATATGATATTATGCCCTGTTTGGTTGGATGGAATTCAAGGGATTTCAATGGAATTGGAATTTAAATTTCATCCCTTAGTGTGTTTGGTTGGTTAACAAAAGGATTTGGAATTGAAATTCATTCAAACCAAATCACACAAATGAAGGAATTCAGATTCCTTCACTACTTTGAAGGATTTCATGGGATTGTGTGTGAATACCATAAATAACCCTCGACCTCTACCAACAAATCCAAACCGTTCGCCGCACTAATCAGCACTACCACCCACTGCCAACCAACACAGGTCTCCCGCCACCGCCGTTGTCGCAGCCCCTCCCGCCACCGCCGATGGCAAACGCCCGTTGTAGACATCACTGACAATTTCTCCTGCCACCACCACCAACAACAACAAAATTCCGGCCACCTCCACCAACATAATTCCGGTGACGGATCTGCCACATGATTTCAGATCTATCACGTTTTTCAAATCAAATATTCATGCAACAACCGATTATGAGAAGAGAGAAAAGAAAGAGATAGGTTGAAGTGAGAGAGGGGTAGATGTTGTGACCGCCGGAGGTGGTTGTTGTCGGAGACGGTGGTTGGGCTTGAGAGATGAAGAAGAGTGTTGGTTACTTGAGAATATAACTCAGGCCCTTTCTTCACTCATATATTAATTTGGGGGCAAATGTGTCTTTTTGAGCTATTTTATAATTTCAATTCCATTAAAAAAGTTATAACCAAACACATCAAGGATTTGCAAAGGGATTTTAAACTCCAATTCAAATTCCAATTCCAATTCAAATTCAAATTCCAATTCCAATTCCAAAACAATCCATGAACCAAACGCCCCCTTAATGTATTAAGTAAATACTCTCGTAACTGAATTGTTATTTGAATTCTACCTTTAGTAATTATTTTATAATTATAAAACAGGCAAATTAAATTAATTATTCTTTCTGGTGTCTCTCTTTAAATTGTTAGGGAATGACAACTAATCCCTCACTTGTGGCCTAGTGATAGGAGACTCGGGTTCTCTAGTGGAGACTCAAGTTTGAATCCCACTTGTGTCACATTTGGGTGGATATTGGCAATGATAGATTTGAGCTGGCCTTGTGCAAAGGTTATCAGTTCGAATCCTGAGCTGTTACACCCCAACCTAAGGCGGAAATGCCGGGGCGTGACCCGATTGCTCACAGCTCGAAGATACTATCATGAATATAAATGACAATATCTAATTAATTATTTTATTTCAAAGAATACAAACAATATCCAAATACAACAAAGCAATTCAAGTAAATAAATATAGTAAGTTTAAATCCATGTTTGTCTTCGTTAAAACCCTAAGGTCTTTCTAAATGTCCATACTTCAACTTCAAACAATCTGCATATGCGTAGAAAACAGAGTTTGTCAACATAAAGTTGAGTGAGAATATTACCAGTCTTGCATGTCAATATAAATAAGCATAACGTGATGAATGAAGTAAATGTAATCAAACCATAAACAAGTATGTAGACCGTTGCCAAGCGAATCGGGCGTAAGTCAATAGCATGAGCACCTAATACATGGGAATACGTTGGACCTCTCGGAATATACGAATGAATGAATATTAACACAAGTAAGCATGTAACACGTATATTTGATTAAGTCACCCACAATTACACGTATGCATTTGTTTGATATATATATATATATAGTAAGAAATATGAATATGTACGCATATGTCCTCAAAACGTCTAGAAAAGTTGATAAAATAGGGGAATGATAAACTCACCTTAGATTAACGACAAACGAATATAAATATGAATAAGCGAGCTAACGAATAAACGACGAACTCGTTACAGCTAGAATCAATCCAAACGGGTGTTTAGAATTCAAGTTATGTTTGTTTTAAGATTTAAGCGAGCTGGTACTGACCAGAATCCGAACAGCGAGTCGGCAGTCGGGTTTTGGTCAGTAGCCTTAAAATTTCGTTATGAGAATAAAAGTCTTCTGGACTGAACATTGAATCCGACCAGAAGTATGAGAAAACGGATAGTCAAAGTTATTGACTATTTTGCACTTAAACGGGTTTGACTCTAATTGACTCGTCAATACTCCTCAATCTCAGAAATTGATTGAGTCTTATCGACAAGTGAGTATTAATGAACACTTGATCAGTTAACAACTTACTCGGGTTATGCTTAGATTAATGGGAAATCAAGGTCAAAGATGATATAACCGGTAAAGTCAAACTGCAGCTAACGATTCTTCCCTTAAACGAGCAATAAAAAGCAAGAAACGTCGGTTAAGGGTATGTGATGGCTGGGAATGCTTAGATGCAGTAACCTTTAGGGTTTGGAATTATGATGTGTTTATATAAGGGTTAAACCAACTTGTTAGACAAGAAACATGTCGATTTTGGTAACCGAATCAAACAATTAAAGATGAAATCGGGTCTTTAAATCATCGATATATTAACCAAATTACTGAATATGAACCTAGACATTATTACACACTAAATACAATAACTTGTGGCTTAATTTTCGTGATTTAGTGTTGATTTAGGAAAGATTTAGCATTAAACGAAGATTTAAAACGAAAATGGCTTATCTAGTGACATCTTCACGCTGCGCTAAGGTGCAAGGCTGACATCTTCGCGCCGCGTGAAGGTGCAGCTTCACCAGACTTTCAACTTTTGACAGTTTTAGTCCATGTAGTTACAAAAACACATTTTTAAGCCGTTTTAAGTGATTTTATAAGTTTCTAAGGGCTATTTGGCACAAATGAAAGTTAAGGAATTATAAACTAAGATAAAAATAATTATTTTAATAATAATTGCATAACTTTATTAATGAAAAAGATTCGAATAAGGTTCGTAACCCGATAAACGAATACAAATATGAGTACGGAAAAACCTAAAATGTTTCATGAGCCCATCCGGTTTTCGTCCCACCGTGTGTTACGCTAGAGAGTTCTACTCTTGTGGTGGCACAACGACTGTCAAGTGGCAGTCGGCGGTATGGTTTCCTGAGGGAACGCCCAAGCCAAACTCCGAAGCCAGCGTGGGCTCGGTTAAGATAACATAGTCTGGCCAGAGTGGGGCATCGGGGCTCTTCAAATTTGAAGAGTGCGGTAGCCTAAATACAAGAAAGTCACCATTCTAAAAAAAGTAAAAAAAATAATCAATTAACTCTTTTTTAACAACCAATAAAAATTCTATTAACCATCTAACGATATAGCAAGTTACTAACTAACCCCGGCAAATATAATCGTTTGATTGGTATGGCACATATAAGGGAAAATTCCCCAAATAGGTATTTTATGAAAACAAAATTCTAGTTTTAGGTATAATTTTCAAAGAATTCTAAATATAGATATTATAAACTAGTCATGACGAGTAGATTATTTAGTACACATGTAGTTTGCAGATCCAATCAAAATATGTCATGTGGCCATAAACTAACCGTGACGAGTAAGTTCACTAACCATCTAGTCGTCACGACTAAAGTAGTTGCATGCATCGTAATCAACAACCACGATTACTACATAGATGTTTTAGTCGTGACGAGTAGATTACAACTTTTCGAGACACGATTAGTTTACTAAACTAATCATAACGAGTTGTTTTGTTTACCAAATTCATCGAACCGGTTAGTTTTACAAAAAACTAACTGTACCGGTTAGTTTGAAATCTCAAATAGTAACTACGAGTAGTTCTTCCTTATACATTCCCAATACGAGTAATTCTTCCTTAAACATATCCAATACTAGTAGTTTGTTACCAGTTAACCCATCGCGACTAGTTTGACCTTATAATCTACTCGTGGCTACTCATTTTAGCGTTAATACGATTTAATTATAAAATATTCTAAAATATAACTCGCCGCGGTACGGATGTGTAGTTTGGAGGATAAAAGACTCTGAGGGGTTGATTATCACCTAATGGTGTTTTTTATTCGTAAATACGATTTGTGATATGGTGACGCCAATCAGAAAACCCTCCAATTTAATTATAAAATATTCTAAAAGTTAACTAGCCGCGGCTTGAAGAAGTGGGTTCCAATTTAATTATAAAATATTCTAAAAGCTTAACACTAAAACGAGTAGCCACGAGTAGATTATAAGGTCAAAGTAGTCGTGACGAGTTAATTGGTAACAAACTACTAGCATTGGATATGTTTACGAAAGAATTACTCGTATTGGGAATGTATAAGAAAGAACTACTCGTAGTTACTATTTGAGATTTCAAACTAACCGGTTCGATGAATTTGGTAAACGAAACAACTCATTATGGTTAGTTTAGTAAACTACTCGTGTCTCAAAAAGTTATAATCTACTCGTCATGACTAAAACATCTATGTAGTAATCGTGGTTGTTGATTACGATGCATGCAACTACTTTAGTTGTGACGACTAGACGGTTAGTGAACTTACTCGTCACGGGTAGTTTATGGCCACGTGGCATGTTTTGATTGGATCTGCAAACTACTCGTGCACTAAATAATCTACTTGTCATGACTAATTTATAATACCTATTTTTGGAATTTTTTGAAAATAATACCTAAAACTAGAATTTTATTTTCATAAATATAAATACATATTTTGAGAATTTTTCCCACATATAATCGCCTGACTGGTATTTATATAAATTATAAAACAAAGATACCTCCTTCTTTGGTGCAATTAACTTAAGATAAATTATTTATAAACTATTAACAAAATATCTCTCAAAAACCGAAAAAGGCCCGCAAAAATCGCTTCCAACACAAAAAAAAAACATGTAACACTTGAACAACTTGGTGGCTTAATTGTTAAGAAGATTGTCTCAACAAACCAAGACAAAACCCTTTGGTATAATTTCGACAAGTGCGAAATGCCGAACATGATGTTTAAGGCTCGGTGCAAAAGATGCAGAAAATTTTACGCATAAGAGTCGAGCTCCACTTTAAGGCTTCACCTTGAAAAACATCGTCAAGCTGTGAAAAAAATCTAGCTCCGGATCAAGAGCAACTTTCAACCGATGGAGCCGACATTTGGGCTTTCGACCTGGACAACGTTCGTGATAGGATGACAAAATTTGTCATCCAAGAAGCCTTGTTGTTTGATCACTTTGGCAACCTGCGTTTGACAAAGTTGATTCATGAAACGCTCCAACCTCAATATCAACACGTAAGTCGCACTACCTTAAGACGCGATTGTTTAAAAATGTGGAAAACAACTAAAAATAATTCATTTTAGGTTTTAAACAATTAAAAGCTGGTGTTAACTTAACTACCGGTGTTTGGTCGGCTCTACACAGTATACCGTTTTTGTATCTTTGCGTAACCACGCATTGGGTTAATCCCGACACGTGGCAAATGATGAAGCGTAGGATTGCGTTTGAGTTATTTAGTTATCCTCACACCGCCCAAAACTTGTTTTATATTTTAGATGGTGTTATTCGAACTTATAAATTACAAGAAACGCGCCTTTCCATATCTTTCGATAACGCGTCAAATAATGTCGCCGCGGTTGAAAAACTAAAACTAAAATACCTACCGATTTGTGACAGTGTTTTTTTTATACTCAATGTGTTGCACATATCATTAACTTGGTCGTGCAAGACGGTTTAAAAGTTAATCAAATAAAAAAGTTAACGAAGTGTTTTATAATAGTGTTAACTGAAGTTTTGGAACTAGTAAACAAAGATATACAAGATATTTGCAATTGTGTACCGAAACGAATTGCATCACTTTAGGTCCGTATTTCGATGTACCCACTAGGTGAATTCGATGTGGAAAATGCTTGATAGCGCGTTAAGACAAAGACCAACTTCGGAATTATTTCATGACAATCTTTCTCTTAAACGAAAAGTTAAGGCATTTTCGTCAAATGGTTGGGAAATAATTACAAAGTTAAGTGATTTGCTTAGAGTTTTTAAAAATGCAACTGCTTATTTATCGGGAGTTTACTATCCAGTGAGTCCATTGGTTCTTCACCAAATTTGGTTAGTTATGTCAAAACTCAATGATTTTGAATATGTTGATCCAATGTAAGATAATATAATAGCTCCAATGAAACTAAAACTGAAAAAATATTTTGAAGAAATGCCGACGGTTTTTACTCGTGCAGCCGCGTTGAATTCAACTTTAATCGTTACCGGAGTTGAAACTTTAATCGAAAAAAAAGTGTTCGATAAAGATAGGTATTTTCGGAAAAAAAAAATGCGTGCGAAAAAAATACCGGTGCACAAGTTGGGTATTTTTAGGAATTGAAACCGGTTCCTACCTAGGTATTTCCAAATAAAGTATTTTCAGTACCGAGTATTCCCAGGAACCACAGGTTCAGGCCGGTTTCAGATAGGTATAAATGGGTCTGAACCATCGGTGCGGGTCCGAAAACGGTTTTTTCCCACTTCTAACTATTAAACTGCTTTATTAATCACATTTAGAAAAATGAGCAAAATAGCCTGGAATCATATTTCAACAAAAAACCGACAAGAATATATCCAGAGCATGAATGTCATTATATCAATTATTTCCACATTCTGAAACCAAACCAAATCGTGAACACATTTTTATAGACATGAGTCACTATTTGCAACTCTTAACGCTGAAACGAGATAGAATACGAGCCAGTATTTGGATCTTTGACTGCTTTAAAGTTGTCCACGCTCATACCAAATCGTCCTAGAATCGAGTTCCCCATGTCCTTCAGCTTCCCTGCACAAATATAAAATCCAATCAATCTCATTTTCAAAAATAGCAATAAAGGTAGAACAGTTTATACGCGTGTTGGCAGTTTTACGGTTCAGCTGGCGGTATGGAACTTGGGACCAGGCTTGCAAGCCAAGCAAGTCAATAAACCCTTTACTGATTTATGAAATATGCATTTATGTAGGTATTTTATATCAACTTTATTATTTTCAAAATATGGTCAATTTGGCCGTCGGGTTGTAAACAAGTCGAGCCGAGCGCAAGCTTGTTTAAGCACGGAGCTCAATTTCTAAAGCTTGACCTTGGCTTGGGAGTAGGTTTTCAAGATCGATCCCGGCTCGTTTATTATTTATTTATTATATATGTAGATTAATTCACAAAACATTTGTAACAATTTTTGTTTATTTAAAGTTATAATTTTTATATAACATAATATTTATACACAAATATTTAGTTATTTTATAATATAATTTTATATATAGTAACTATTATGTAAATATAACTAAACCAGTAAATAAAAACTATATAAATATTGGGCTCGTTTAGGCTATCAAACTATGCAGTTAATGCGAAAAAATATCGGATATCGATCAAGGACCATATACGAGATATCGGTTATCCCAGTGAGATATCGGTAATTTTAATATCATGCAGAATTGATATATATGGCAATTTAACAGTAACAATTCAGTTACCATTAACAAATTAACCTTTTGCAACTTCCAAAACACACAGTTGTCGCAATTAGGAACTGATTAAGACTTAAAACACTAACATTAAACACTAAAAATTGACAATTAGGACTTCAAAAACAGATATTAGGAAAATCGGTGATATATTGGTGATATACAGGTCGAATATCGGTCCAATATCGATCAATATTGCAGATAATATCAGGACCGATATTTTGCACCGATATTTACCAAGGGATCGATAACCGATATATATCAGTGATATATCCGCGATATCTACTGCATAGCTAGAACCTATTGAGGCTCAATAAGTGAAGTTCAGCGTCGGGCTCCTTTATTAAACAAACATATTATTAAGTTGAGCTCATTTAAGCTTGGCTTGATTTGAGTTTTTAGCGAGCCAATCTCGAGTATCTCACAAGCGGATTGGCTCATTTACACACATAGATTTGGGTCATATATTATCTCAAACGGGTCAAATAAATTTAGGTAGTTGCTAATGACCTCTTAAATCGTGTTTTTATTCATAGGTTTAGGTTATTGTTGCAATAATATTGTTTGCTTAATATTTATAACCAGATAATTTAACTTTTTACAAAAAAAGGAAAAAAAAATGTTGGCAGGTCATCCCAACCTCTGAGAATTATAAATTTGGGCATTTTAAGTTACGGGTTAAGCATAAACGTAAAAAGCTCAGGCGAAGCATACCGAGCATCTCTTCCTTCATTTTTTCCCGCTTTTCTATGGCCAACGGTTCTAAACGGAAAATTGTTCTCCTACATTGGTTATTTGAAGGATCCAGTTCCAAGATTTTCTTCATATCTGCAAAATAATGCATTAGTAACAATAAGTTATTATGATACTTATAGAACAACTATGTATGGAACCGTAATAATACAGACATAAAACAGAAACGTATTTTCGTTTGATTCTTATCTTAGGTGACTAGAAGTAAAGGATTTCAGTCTTTCACAGACCAAACAGCTCAAACCAAAGCAAGTCGACCGGTTTAAGACATATGGTTCAGTTTTGGCGGTTTAATGGTTTGGCTGAAGGTTTGGAACTTGGAAGCGTCTGTGTAACCAAACCAGTCATTTAGCCTTCTTTTTTTCATTTTTGAATATGTGGGTTACCAGGGTGTTAATAAATCGTTGAAACCGGCCAAACCACCCAACCGATGCAAGTCAGCTGGTTTAAGATCCGTCGGTTATGACGGTTTGGCAGTTCAGTTATGACAGTTTGAGATCCGAACGGTTCGGTTATGATGATTTGGCAGTTTAATGGTTCAATTACGATTCGGTCCTGTTTGGAGCTTGGACCTGTGCGTGCACACCAAATCGACTGTTTAGCCTTTATAAACTTTATAAATTTTTTTTGAAACATGTGATTACAAATTATGTATATGTACTACAACCATTAACCATCATTATCATTTTAAAATATCAACCACAAACATATGATTAAGAAAACCGAATCAAACCACCAAAATCGAACCATTAAACCACCAAACCGGCTGACTTGGTTTGTTGCCTCCCAAAACTGTATTTAGCAGTTCAGCCCAAAATTCTTGTCAAAACCGGCCAAAATGGACCATGAACACCAATAGCAGTTACGTATATGCGTTCTTTTTTCGGGAAATTTTTTCATAGATGAAGGTCCGGGTGGTTCTTCCTCTCTTGGCGGCCTTTTTTGTGAAAACGGATTCTATAATCATTTTGACTATAGACAAAATGATTTTAGAACCGGTATGGAATTGATTCAATTATTATTTTCATCAATAATCTTTATTATTTTAAAATTCTGAATACCGACTAACAATTTTCGAAAATAAATAAGGCAAATGATTAAAAACGTCAAACCACCAAAACCAAACCATTAAACCACTAGGACCGACCAGTCCAGCCAGTTCGGTTTGTCGTTTCCCAAAACCGACTGGCGTTAAGAAAAAAACTTGCCTTGAAATGAGAATGTGGTAAAAATGATTTGCTATTTTGTGAAATATACTAATATGTGCCGTGGAAC
The DNA here is from genome assembly GCF_021521415.1 of Bidens hawaiensis. Lineage (NCBI taxonomy): Eukaryota > Viridiplantae > Streptophyta > Magnoliopsida > Asterales > Asteraceae > Bidens > Bidens hawaiensis. The sequence goes on along the minus strand of NW_027498379.1, from coordinate 92,504 downwards.
GTAAAATAAGATGACATTAAAACAAAGGTTTCAGCGTAAAATGTGTTATCAACTGAAGAACTGACCGGCAATAGCCTCATCATAGTTTTCAAGCTTTTCATGGGCTTCTCCTCTTCTAATTAAAGCTTTCAAGTATGTAGGATTTAGTTCCAGTGCCTTGCTACATTCTTTGACTGTGTCCTCATATTTACCCTGTGACATAAACAAGCAAGGTCATGAGAGAATGGATATTTATGAACACTCCTTTTATTTTGTTGATAACAAAATCATAAACTCTAATGTCATACGCTATTATATATAATTAACTCTTTTATCATAATAAGTCATCTACGAGATCAATACAATAGAAGTTAGTAAGATTAAGTAATGATCACTTAATAACAAATTGCATTTTTTAAATATTTTTAATAAAAAGGGCCAAACTAACTTGCGTTTTGTCAAAAGATTTCAATTTTTATGAACATTTTGGTCAAACAAGATTGATAGTAGTATTTTCCATAACAAGATATTCAGCATCATTCCATGTCAAAAAAAACAACCTACACATTTTTGGCTAAATATTATACAAATGACACATCTTTTTTATGAAATACAAATATACTCAATAAAGAACTTAAAAACTAACTTAAATCATAACAAAGTCATATTGTCTTAATAGAGTAACAGTCCCATTAAGTTTGTTGATTTTATCTGAAAAAAAAAATGATTTATTCATAGCAAACAGTTCTAAATCACAAGTGACTGAATGCTAAGTCTTGACACATGTGGAGCTTAAAATTCACCAGCAAATGCAAATTAAAAGGACGAAAGGTTACTAACTTACCAGCTTGAAGAAACATGTAGCACGATTATTATGACAGATAGACCTAATTTCAGAAGAAGATGGCATCTCAGGTGCAAATTGGATAGCATAATCATACTTCAACAACGCCTCTTCATACAGGCCTTCTCCAAATAACTTATTTCCTTCAACTTTTGCCTCATTCATTTGCACCAATATTTTCTGCATGCGAAAAAATAAGAGGTTATTATGCTTTTAAGGACATCATCAGGCATAGCATCATTCGTTCCCAACAAGCAGGAGAACAATATTAAGCAAGCAACAAATTGATAAAATCAAGTATAAGATTCTTTGTTAAATCTTTAAAGAACTCAAAGCAATAAGCACATGATTTGACATGGATAGTAACAATAAAGCAAAAAAAGGTACACATTGTTGGTGCGACCTAAATGAAAATGTGACTATTAATCACAATCTAAGAAAAATGGATCAGAATTTGAACCAAAAACTAAAATTTACTCCCCTTATATTGTTCTACACTCTTCAAGGAATTCAGCAATAAGGAAAGTCTTATCATACAATCTTTAAGAAAGCTACCAACATGCCTCAATGAAGAACTTTACATTAATGAAGGACTTTACATTTGTTGGTTCATGTATGGTGCATAATTTATATTGACAAATTTAACAATTATGTGTTCTCTCTTGTACTCCAAACAAAGGGTGAAACGCAGATCAAAAAGGTATGCAAGAGAAAAATTTTAAAAAGCTGAATGGAACATTACAAGCCCAGAAAATATCAGAAGGATGGCATTGGAGGCAAATCCAATTTGTTTTTAGAACTGCATAACAGATTAAGCCAAATCACAAGGAATAGACCTACATGCAAACATCTTGTTGCATACTTGTATGCGTGTGTTTATCACCTTGAATGCTTATCCCAAGCGTTTTTTTTAAGCATTTTTAGGATTTAAACAAGAAAAAGGTGGGGTCTTGATAATTGATATCCCAGTAAACTCTGTCTCAGTATCATTTGCTGTCTCGTTTCCTTTTCCAGCAATGGAATCATGGCTTTTTATGATGAAAATTGAAATTGACAACATCACATCACACATCATAAGGCCACCTTTACTTGCTAAGTAACACAATACTTTATAGAAAATTTGAATTGTTACTTCGTTAGACCCACAGATGTGTAATTGAACATCTTAGTGAATCAAGAATACAAATACTCCTTTATGACTTAGAAATATGTCTGGAAAAATGCGTGGGTCGTGTAAGGTAGCAGATTCAAAATATATCAACAAGGTTGGGGTCAAAATGGGTTCAGGTTGAAACGGGCAGTTTTAGGAAAAGGTAATAAATGACTAGAAATAACAAATATAGTGAAGACTGAAGCCATGCAGTACTGCCCAAAGTTCTGTAAGACTATTCTGTATTGGGGTTGGGTTCTAGTCATAAGTACAAGAACATTATGCAAAACAAGAAAAGAATCAACCAATCAGAAAGCTCAAATACACTATAAAGAAACCTTATTCTTCCACAATTAGAATAGTCTTAAAACCTACACTAGAAGGGTTTTAAGTCTTTGGCCTACACAATGACAGCATAATGCCACATGAACATCTATATTCATGTCAGCAAAAACTTTCTTCACTGCCTGCTTTTAAACTTAAATTGAATAATGATGATCTTTTATTCACATATACAGATCATCATATCATATTTAATATGTTATCTAAATTTAAAAGTAATAATTTTTGTTACTAAAATATAAAGTAATATTAAATTCACTGAAATATATTGCTATTCACGCTGTAGTATAGGTAAATCTGAGCCTACTCCATGTGATAGTTAGCATTTTGACCAATGAAATTTGAATGTAGATAGAAGAATAAGAATCTATTGTGAATTTGAAGTTCATTCAATCACACAGACCAGCAAAGAGATGTCCTAGTTGAATTAATGTCAACACACAAAATTACTTGAAATCTGCAGACAACTTTGATTTAAATATTATATCCTTCAAAGTGGCAAAGTTAAAACTGCCAAAAGTTGTGCAAATTGACTTCAAGAAATCTTTGTAATCCACTAAACTAGGCAGGAACCAGCCCCTAATGAGCCCATGGCTGTAAAAAACACGCCTAGGAGTCGATTAATCGATGTCGATACCCACCGTGATATACAAAAGACCGAGCAACCAGTTCAAAACAAACAGCAAAAATTAAGGATGGAACTACGACTCATTTGGATACATATTCACCACCAAATGAACATGTAGGGTCATATAGACTATGATCAACTTGAGATACAGTCACACCACTCCAGCTAGTTCATAGGATTTCCAAATTCAACCCGTGATACAGTCGCACTCAGATTGGACTCGGTCCTAAGATCACCATTCAACTTGCCAAAGTTGAACTAGCATAGGATCTGCTCTTACTCACAAATATGAGATAAAGCAAATATTTGCTTCTCATATTCGTGAGTTAGAGCAGATCCTATGCTTTATCTCATATTTGTGAGTGAGAGCAGATCCTATGCTAGTTCAACTTTGGCAAGTTGAATGAAGATGTTAGAACCGAATCCAATCTGAGTGGTGCGACCGTATCACAGGATGAATTTGGAAGCCCTATGAACTAGCTTGAGTGGTGCGACTGTATCTGAAGTTGTGCTCATAGTCTATTCGACCCTACACGTTCATTTGGTGGTGAATCTATATCCAAATGAGTTGTAGTTCCATCCTATGAGTTGTAGTTCCATCCTTAAGTTTTACTTTATGTTTTGAGCCGAAGTTGTTCGGGCTTTTGTGTATCACGCCAACTAGTCGCCAATTAATCGCTATTTGGTCAAAGATGGTCAAAATTGAAATATATATATATATATATATATATATAATTCGAAAAATATATATATGTAAGCCAAATTTTCTTATGAAGTTATGATTTTGAGTGATTGTAACCACATCATCTATAGAGACCTCAAATGAAGTTAACAATCATATCACACTCCTTCCAACATAGAGATTATACAAATAACAAACTCAAACATACAGAGAACCTCAAGAGATTTAAGCTCCTCTCTTAATCAACATTAGACAATTAAGCATGCCTTAACTGTTCATCCATGAAGCTAAGCTGTTTGGCAAGCTCTACACCAGTAACTGCTGAATTAGTAAGAGGTCTGAATGGTTAAGAGACTCTGAGCTAGTAAGTGCGGATTCAACAGCACTGAGTATGCCGATGTTGTGGTGATTGGTGGCGGAGGAGATAATGGCTAACAAAAGGTTAGGAACAAGTGTGAAGGGACAAAGGAGTAAATTTTTCATTCAACATCATTTTCAAGCTTAATGAGTAAGAGGTTTGCTGACTGATTCAAAGGTGTCACCATGGTAAACCAAACACACTTAATGCTGACTGATTCAGAGATAGCCTCTTAGCTGGATCATTAAGAAGCTACCAAACCGCCAAGTCACATACAAGATGCCAAAATTAACTAGCATACCAAAAGGCAACATCTATCCATTAGATGCTAGGGCATTAATAATCCATTTGTTAGGCAAAATTACACACCCTAGGGCCTACAACAATAACAATATAGCACACTATAACCTAACTCATAATTCTCATAAATACAAATGCAAATGCAAATACAAATACAAATACAAGAACGCCAATAGGTTTAAACACCTCACTTAATCTACATTAGACAATTAAGCACATGTTGAATATTCATCCATGAAGCTAAGTAAGTCACATACATGTTGCCAAAATTAACTAGCATACCAAAAAGACAGCACATGGTCATCACACCCTAGGGCTTACGCTTACAATTAGACAATGACTCACTATATCAATTTAATTTCACAAATATAACACTATAACCTAACTCATCATTCTCATAAATGCAATAGCAAAATTAAACACACACTATATCAATCAATTAAACTAAACGAAACTTGGAGAAGACAAAACGTAAGAAACCTGTTGAAGTTCATCATCATTAACCGCATCTTCATGCATCTGATCCTTCACCTGATTTTCATGTTCACCGTCTCCGAGTTCCGTCTCACGTTCATGATCTATCTGTTGGCAAAACTAAATACGTATCAGGTGGACACCCTAGGGCAAACACTTACAATTAATTGAACAATAACACACCATAACCTAACTCATAACTCTCATAAACACAGTATATCAATTAAATTAAACTATACATAATTAGGTCACTAATGATCCATCTGTTGGTAAAATTAGGACAATTAGACACCCTAGGGCCTACGCTTACAATTATTAGACAATTAAACACACAGTATATCAATGAATTAATTAAAGTAAAGGAAACTTGGAGCAGACGAAACAGCAAACCTGTTTAAGCTGATCATCATCATTAACTGCATCTTCATACGTCTGATCCTTCACCTCACGTTCATGTGGTTTATCAATATTATTGTCCGAAACGGTCTCACCGTCACCGAACTCCGTCTCGCTGGCCGTTTCGTAACCGTCAGACGCGTATCCGGCGGCGTTGACGGAATCTGTTACATTTGACGATTGAGGTAGGGTTGTATCATCGGCGGACTCAATCACCACCATTTTCAGACTTGTTTGGATTCAAGTCCGTTAGAGTGTTCTTCTGGTTTTACGATTATTGAGAAGGTGTAAGTAACACGTGAATAAACCACTCGGTTTACGATTACAGTTATAACAAAAATTATATAAACGACATTTTGAGCTCGATAAGTGAAGCTCGGCCTCAGCTCGTTTATTAAACGGCTTACTTTTAGGTTTGAGCTTGGCCATAAGCTTGTTTAAGCTTAGCGGCATCGAGTTTTTTTTACGAACCTATCTTGAGTAGCTCGCGAGAAACTCGGTCCGTTTACACCCCTGTTAAATAGTAAAATAAAAATAAGAAAGGGTGGTAAAGTAAAAAAGTGAAAGGTAAAACAAATTGGCGCCGATTTATATTAACAAATGAGTTATAAAGGTGGGGAGGTGGGGATGCGTGCGGGTACACCGTCGCTGCTGTCTCCCACTCCTTTTTTCTTCGGGTGTGTGTAACGGGTACATGATTTGAAAGTGAAAAATGATTGTGTGTGATGGAACACTATGTGATTGGTTGAAAGATTTAAGTATAGATGAAACACCACCTGAAGAGGTAGGTCCCAGCAGAGCCCAGTTGGACCCGCAAGACTCACCTTAAACAGGGACGTCTGCGCAGAGACCAACTGGATCCGCAGGACCAACCATGCTCAGAGAAGTGACGTCCTTACGCGCAGTATGCAAGCTGGTCCCGCAGGAAATGCCTCCCATGGTGAAGGACTCCGCCTGTTCCCGCAGCCTCGGATACAAGCCATGAGTGAAGGCCACCCGCGCAGCATGGCTACACGCACTAGGCACTTAACTCTCCCCAGTGTCACCTGAAGGAATGAGCAAAGGCGGGAGGGGGAAAACTCCCGCCTAAATGAGCCAGTCCGTATGATGGAGGATCTTTTGTGTGATACCTGACGAGGTACAGACAAAAGATCTGACCAAGAATGCGACAGCTCACTGACAGCAGCATGGCAGACAGCACGCCACAGCACTGTGACCAATAGCCGCCGCCTACCCACCAACTCCTGCCATACCACGTGCCTAGCCTGTTGTTGGCAGAAGAGGAAGAGTGCACGACACGCCTGCTCTGTGTCAGCCGCTACCTATCCACCACTCACAGGCAGGGCACGTGCATAGGTTACAGTTGGTAGCGTGTTGGGCCGGCTAAACCCCTTGGAAACCTACCTTCGGCTATAAATACCCCAAATGGTATGACCATCTCATCTCATCATATTATCATCATATATACCTGATATCTGCTCTAGCAATCTCTTAATATACTTTTATATTTAAAGAGCAATCTAGTCTGATTCTCACGCCGGAGGGTGGTCACAAGGAGGAACCCCCCCCTTCTCAGTGACGAGCTCACGGTGTCTGTTTTGCAGGTAATCAGAAGAACCATCTTCCAAGGGTCTAACCCCTCGTGGGAAACAGCTCTCCAACCCCTAGGTTACCAGTAATCGGTCGGGGTTCGACTGGTGTTTCTTCATTGGCGCCATCCGTGCATAAAGCTAGAACTTCATTTTTCTCCAGTTTTTTCAAACTTCTAGAAAGATGGTTAAAGAGACTCCGGTAACCACAACCCCAGCTACTGGAGGGAATACCGGCAACACAGTTTTTACAAACACTACCCCGGTTACCCAAGCCGGGGCAAGTGAAGTAAATTTTACGAACACTACCCCAGTTACCCAAGCTGGGGCAAGTGCAGTAAATAATCGCCCACTGGGATTCACCGATACCCAGTTTAAAAAACGAACAAGACTCCCCCGCCAAACTCTCGAGGAAGTTAAGGCATGGGCGGAGGCACGACAAAAGGAATTCCAAGCTGAGTTGGACGAACGCTTGCGTTCCGTCCAACAGGCCGACGAATTCGAAGAATACTTGGACAATGACTCGGAGGAATCCGACTCCGACGCGAACCCTCGCCATAGGGCAAAAGGGAAGCGTAAGGAAACGGATTCCCAACCGAGAAGGCATTTTGGACAAGCCTTCAAACCAAAAAGCACAGGTGGAAGTCCACGAGACTTCTCCAAAACGTACAGACCGAACGTTGCAAATGCGGGAACGTCCAAATTTGCAAGGGACATTGCGGAAGCAATTGCCCCAAAAAGTGCCAAACAAATGCCCAACATAGGCACTTATGATGGTATGTCCGACCCAGACGACCATTTGAACAGGTTCATAGCAGGGGCAACCGTCAGCAACTGGACGGAACCCACGTGGTGTTACATGTTTCAAATGACGCTGGTGGGGGCTGCTAGGGTTTGGTTTGATCGTTTACCGGTTAACCATATTTACGACTGGGCAGACTTCCAGCAGAAGTTTAGCCAACACTTCAGCCAGCAGCGAAAGTATACCGAGGAGCAATGGACAATCCTCAAATGCATACGGGAAGAAGATGAATCTCTACCAAACTTCATCACTTGCTTCAACTCAAAGAAGTTAAGTTTGGGCAATATCAGCGAAGATCTTGTTCGCGCAGCCTTCATCCAGGGCGCGCAGGACCCAGAGCTTATCCGCACCCTAACGGGTAAAGATGGAATGCCATCCACATGGGATGGCATCATGACAGCAGCTAAACGCTATGCGGAAACGGAGAAGCAACTGGGTAGAGACCTTCCGCAGAGCACAAACCTGTACACCCAGAGGACGAGAGAGGACAACATCCTCACCGCCCGATTGAACAAAAAACGGAAGCAAGGCATTTGGCAGTCAAGGGTAAACTTTGACACCTCATCCGGCTTACAGCATCGATTGGGTGAAAGGGATAATGTAAAGCTGCACCGGAACTCCAGATGGACGCCACTTACCAAAAGCGTCACTGACATATTTGCTACTGAAGAGCTCCCATGGCCAAAGCCTCCAGTAATCCGACATCGTCACGATGCTGATCGGAGCAAGTACTGTGACTATCACAGAACAAAAGGCCACAACACTGAAGAATGCATAGACGTAAAAGACATGGTCGAAACATTCGTCAGAGATGGGACGCTCGCACACCTCGTGGCGAAATAAAAGCTAAGCAGGCAGGTGCGTGTGGAACCATGGCTGGGGTAAACATGAATAAAAAATCAGCTTCAATATGGAGACTACATGCTGCATAAAGAACGAGATCCCGAAACAGGTGCGTGTCGGCTCGATGGCACTCCTGTCCCAACATGGAAGGGAGTTCAATTACACAGTTTGCATGTAATCAATTCCAATTTGTACAGAAAAGGCCAAGAGCCACTTCTAATGGAAATGATTCTCTTTCAAACGTCGAAGCTGATGATTTACATTTATACTTTTGTACACACTAATATGCCGGTTTTCACCGCATAATTACAAAAAACGTCATTGCATGGGAAGGCGGTCCTACCCGCACGAACCCAAAAAGCATGATAAACCTTCACGCAGGTCAGTTGAAGGAGAAAAAAGTTACCATATGAAAGTGCTGGCCTATCCGCATGAATCATTCGAGGGAACTGCACCAACCTATCAACAACCGCGCGTGGGACAGTTCAAAGTTCTTAAGAGGAAAAGGTAAACCTATCCGCAGGTCAGATATGGGTAAAGTTATGCCATCCTACTAAGTGCAAGTGACGGGTCTACCCGCACAATCACGAAAGAGGAAGCAAAACTTCACACCTATTATCAGCCACGTTCAAAGGTTAACTTATCCTCAACAGGCAAACCTTCACGCAGGTCAGTTGAAGGAGTTCAATTATTCCATTAAATGAAAGTGCCGGTCTATCCGCACGAATCATGAAAGGAAGATGAACACTAACCTATCAACAACCGCGCGTCGAACGGTTAAAACTATCCAACACTGGTGACGGCATTCACATTACGTGAAGTCGTTGCATGGGAAGGCGGTCTTACCCGCACGAACCCAATAACGTGGCAAACCTTCACGCAGGTCAGTTGAAGGAGTTCAATTATTCCATTAAATGAAAGTGCCGGTCTATCCGCACGAATCATGAAAGGAAGATGAACACTAACCTATCGACAGCCGCGCGTCGAACGGTTCAAAACAAAATTCTTAAAAAGGTAAGAAAAACCTACACGCAGGTCAGGTATGGGTAAAAGTTTTGCCATCCTACCAAGTGCAAGTGACGGTTCTACCCGCGCTATCACGAAAGAGGAAGCAAAACTTCACACCTATTATCAACCACGTTCAAAGGTTAACTTATCCTCAAAAAGTAAGAAAAACCTACACGCAGGTTAGATAAAAGTTAAAGTTTAGCCATCCTACCAAGTGCAAGTGACGGTTCTACCCGCACAATCACGAAGGAGGAAGCAAAACTTTAACCCACTATCAACCACGTTCGAAGGTTCTTATTCTAAACACTTGGAAAATTGCTATTTTAAACTAAGTATGCAAGTCATAAGTTTATAAAGCAAAGAATCCAATGAAAGGAATAACAATCGTATATTTCAATGATATATTACAACAGTGGCCGGGTAACTACCCGCCTAAAAGAAATCTATACAAAGCTAAGTCTATCCTAGCAGTGGGAAGGGATCTTCAGGATCAGGCTTCAGGGCCACCTCCGCTTGGACCAGCACCGTCAGAGCGCGGCTGCCCAAGGAAAGCCTTAAGGATGTTTAGCCCATCATCAGCAGCAGCAGCTTCGTTCACCTTCTCCACCACTGGATGCGGGAAGGCAGCGTACTGGTTCACAGCTTGGTCATAAGCAGCTTCAGTATTAACATTGAATAAAGGGAAGTTGGAGGGCGGAAAGCCTCTCTCAGCAAACCCTAGACCAAGCAGGAAGCCAGTCTTCTCCCCATCCTCATGAGAAGCGTTGAGGGCTGTGCTCATCGCATCGTCATAAGAGGTCTCTGAAAGGACCCGACGCACAACCTACAAGAGAATACAAGTTAGAACATTTTCTAATTACGAGCGGAAAGCGTAAAGAAAAAGTTAAAGATACCTGAGGCAACGCTTCTCGAAGCAGCCATTGGAGGGTAGCTTGACTTTCTTTGTAAGCACGTTCGGCTCCGCTCTTATCAAGGTTGGCAAGTTGAACTTCCTTGGCGGCAGCCTCTTCGACGCTTTTGAGTTTCCTTTCAGTGCGGTCAAGCACCCCCCTCTGGTCAAGGATCTCCTGCAGCTTCTTGGCATCTTCCATTGCCAAGGCGTCATGAGCATGCTGAAGAGCCTTTAATTTGCATTTAAGCTGCTCATTCTCTTCGCGAAGCGGCTCAGCAACAGCTTCAGCCTTGGCAGCCCTCTCAGTTGAGTTTCGCGCAGTCTCCTTGGCCAGCCGAAGCTGTTCATTCACAGCTTGGGCAGCCTTGGAGCGGGCCTCGAGTCGCGCCTGGACTTCAACCTCGAGGGCCTTGAATGCCTTCTCCTTCTCGGCTGCGGCAGCGGCCAACTGCCGGTTCTCCTCCCGAAGAGCCCGCGCTTCAGATACATCTTTGGCGCGAGCTGCTTTTAACTTGTCGTTTTCACGACAAAGCAGCTCGACGCGGGGCTGCGTCCGGGCCTGGAGAACCCGAAGCTCATTGGTTAGCCTACCCTCCTGGTAGCTAGCCATGGCTTCCCCCAACGCACCATGAGGAGCAGCGTGGCGAGCCCAATCCACGCACTCCACAGGGGTGCGAAGGGTTGTTCCTCGGCGTATGTTCCATCTTGGAACATACACTTCATTGGAATCCGGCACTGCAAAAGAAACAAAGGCAGTTAGGAAAAGATGACAAAAATATACAAAGGAAAAAGAACCCTACGTACCTGTAGGGTCAATAACAGGCCGATAGCCGCCAAACCCATCACCTGAACCTAAAGGAAATCCATCCAACAGGTCAGGCAGACGGGAAGGTGGCATAGATCGGCGGGAAGCCCGGCGCGTACCTGATGGTCCGGCCGTCGCTGCCGGTGGCGCAGGTATAGTGGCAGCCGCTGTGGTAGCCATTGTTGGCGTCGCCTCCTCAGCAACAGTAACCGCCGGCTCCGTGAAAGATGCTGTAAAAATTGCACTCACGGCCGGCGGAGACACCTTCTCAGCTGGAACAGCCTTGGGAAGGCTGGAACCAACGGAAGCAGGCGCAGACGCCTGGGTCGACGCCTCGGGAAGGCTGACCGAGCCTTCCCTCATTGGCGGAGGAATACTTGCTCCAATTCCACCCTGGAATGCGTCAACATCCACACCTGCACAAGCAAAAGTGTTAGAAAAATTTATTTGAAACAACAAATCTAGACAAGAATTATGGGGGCACTTACGGGGTTTCTTGAGCTTGAACGTACGGACGAGCGGGGGCGAACCCGATGGAGCCGGCCTCTTGACACCGGTAACCGTCGTCGTCGCTACAGCCTCCGGAGCGGTGGTCTCCTCACCACCGGGCTCCCCCGCCACCTCTGCACTATCTGACTCCGAGTCAGATAGGACTACCGGGTCGGCCGTAGAGGCCACCTTCTCCTTGCCTTTCCCGACGGCAGCCTTTTTCTTCCGCACCAGTGGAGGACCTTCTGCGGATTCCTCAGAAGAAGAAATGTCAACTCCAGCAGCAGGCACAGCATTGAGAGGTTCAGGGTAGAAGATAGGCTTACCTGGCCGTCGGTGGCTCAGGATCTCTTGGCCTGGCGGGTAAACCTCCACGAACCGACCCGCGGTCTGCTCTAAGATGGGCAACTCGTTCTCGTCCAGAGCACGAGTACCCATCCGCGCGGGACCATCTTCCTCCCGCGGGTTCAGGAGCGACTGAAGATCGTTCCCCTCTGAAATCAACAAGAAAGTTAGAAAAAATCGAAGTCAGCAAAATGAAACAAGACGTACCATAAGGGACAGAGTTCGAACCATATTCAAGGACGATCGGAACCTTATCCGCATTCGCCGCCTTCCACACCCGGCTCATCCCCAGCATCACCATCGCCGACTCCGGAAAACGGAAAACCGGGGAATGGACCCGGGATATCTTCGAGAACCATTCCGCCTCCTCGTAGTTGAGGGCGGGAAGGTTCGGAAGCGCCTGGCCATTCTTGAACTTCATGGCGATGGGGATGGCGCGAGCGGATATGAAGAAGAACTCTCTTCTCCACGAGCGAAGACTCCGCTCGGTGGTACAAATCTTTAAACCCTTGATACGGGTTGTAAGAGTGTACCACCCCTGGATGCACCTCCAAGTGTAGAAGGTCATCAGACGGTCAACGAGGGGCTCAAGGCCCAGTATCCGGCACACCCACTCAAAGTGCCGGACCTTGGCAATGGCCATGGGGTGCACCTCTGTCAGGTGCACACCGTGCCTCTCCAGAACACGGTACACAAACTTTGTCAACGGAAACCTAAGGTTTCCGTAGACAAAGAATGCAGCATAAACCCCGATCTTGCCACTAGGGGCATCGTACACAGTATGGTGGGGTTCAGGAAACTCAGGCTCGAGAGACTCGAGCATGAACTTCCTGACGATATACTGGTACAGATCGACAGGAAGAGAGCACTGGCATTCGCCAGCAGTCTTCTGGTCATCAGCATCATGAGAAGGCATAGTGGAAGAAAGATGAAAAGAGATTTCAGGGTAATGCTTTACTGAACAGAAAAATTCACCGGAAATTACTTAAGAGATGAAAGTGAAAAGTGTGAATTGCAAATAACCCTCTCCCCCTTTATATACTAATCGCAATTAATGCGGTGAATTTAATGCGAAGGAGAGAGAAATCGAAGGTGCAATGAAACTATGACACGTGGCAAAAAGCAGACTGGCAACAGCTGTTGACAGGACGTGTGCCAGTAATTTCGCGGCCACGCGCCCGAAAAATCGCGCCCACGCGCCTGAAAAAGCGTCGGGAATGACCATATAATGTCACGTCACCATAACTTCCTGCACGTCCTGACAGTCAGAAGAAACCGTCGCGCGACGTTTCAGAGGTTTGGACTGTTCCTATCTTTCCACCAACCTTTCGAATTTCAAAATTCAAAATTTAAAAAGAAGCGGGAAAATACCCCCTTACCTTGGCGAACAAGTAACCATAAGACGGATGCGGGTACAGTGTAAAGGCAAAACCCTTCACATACCTAGCACCCGCAGGGAATTGAAGCCAAGAAAACCTTGGCGAACAAGTAACCATAAGACGGATGCGGGTACAGTGTTAAGGCAAAACCCTTCACATACCTAGCACCCGCAGGGAATTGAAGCCAAGTACCTCGGCAACCAAGTAACTATAAGACAGGTGCGGGTACAGTGTAAAGGCAAAACCCTTCACATACCTAGCACCCGCAGGGAATTGACGCCAGGAATACCTTGGAAGTAAAGTAACCGTAAGACGAGCGCAGGTACAGTGTTAAGGCAAAACCCTTCACATACCTAGCGCTCCGCTGGGAATTGAAACCAAGAAGGATCTTCTGGGCAATGCTTGCGGAAAAGGAAATAACATCCCCGCATAGCGGGAACGTCGAGAACTACGTTGTTTAAAGCTCCAGGATGGAATTGGTGGTTTTAACATAATTGATCACTATGTTCAAAACTACCAAAACCTCATGGAGAATCCACAACTGGGACTCAATGCTCCTGACTTGCGAGGAGGTTACAGACCTACCCGCATCATACCCAAAGACCAAGCAGGAAACTCGGGCATTTCTGCAAGTGACAAGGACTTCCCATGGAAAACCTTACAAAACCCTTTTCAAAACCCCTTTTAAGTCCAAAAGTTCACCTCACTTTATTAAACACGCATGAGAAGAACATTGGACTGGGGGGACTTGAAGAGGTAGGTCCCAGCAGAGCCCAGTTGGACCCGCAAGACTCACCTTAAACAGGGACGTCTGCGCAGAGACCAACTGGATCCGCAGGACCAACCATGCTCAGAGAAGTGACGTCCTTACGCGCAGTATGCAAGCTGGTCCCGCAGGAAATGCCTCCCATGGTGAAGGACTCCGCCTGTTCCCGCAGCCTCGGATACAAGCCATGAGTGAAGGCCACCCGCGCAGCATGGCTACACGCACTAGGCACTTAACTCTCCCCAGTGTCACCTGAAGGAATGAGCAAAGGCGGGAGGGGGAAAACTCCCGCCTAAATGAGCCAGTCCGTATGATGGAGGATCTTTTGTGTGATACCTGACGAGGTACAGACAAAAGATCTGACCAAGAATGCGACAGCTCACTGACAGCAGCATGGCAGACAGCACGCCACAGCACTGTGACCAATAGCCGCCGCCTACCCACCAACTCCTGCCATACCACGTGCCTAGCCTGTTGTTGGCAGAAGAGGAAGAGTGCACGACACGCCTGCTCTGTGTCAGCCGCTACCTATCCACCACTCACAGGCAGGGCACGTGCATAGGTTACAGTTGGTAGCGTGTTGGGCCGGCTAAACCCCTTGGAAACCTACCTTCGGCTATAAATACCCCAAATGGTATGACCATCTCATCTCATCATATTATCATCATATATACCTGATATCTGCTCTAGCAATCTCTTAATATACTTTTATATTTAAAGAGCAATCTAGTCTGATTCTCACGCCGGAGGGTGGTCACAAGGAGGAACCCCCCCCTTCTCAGTGACGAGCTCACGGTGTCTGTTTTGCAGGTAATCAGAAGAACCATCTTCCAAGGGTCTAACCCCTCGTGGGAAACAGCTCTCCAACCCCTAGGTTACCAGTAATCGGTCGGGGTTCGACTGGTGTTTCTTCACCACCCTTATTAATTTGGGTTTATATAAGTAGCTTTTGGTAGTTTTAAGGTACCTTTATGTCCGGTTGAAAGATGACTAACTAGAAACTAAAGACACTTCTTTTCATTTTATGAAATTGATAACAATCACTAATAAATATTTTTTTAATGTTAAGATGGTTTAAGAGATATTAAAGCATTTATATGTCATAAAAGGTTAACCAATTTTTAATCAAAATTAAAGAGTGAAAATCGATTGTTTCTTAAGCAAGCTTTAAAATTTGGAATACCGTATATTTTGTTCAGTATTTCATCTAAAATCTAATTAATTTTTCTCTAATAACTTGTAATATTTAACTTTAACAAATAATAATAATAATAAAAATGTTTTTTTTTAATTTTGGATAAAATTTATATTAAGAAACAAGTTATTTCAAAATAATGTACTTTCACAAGACAAAAACATACTTTATTTAACTACATAACCAAAAACTAGTCTCCTATATTTCGAGTTATGGATTTCTCAGTTGGAAAGATCTATATAATATAAGAATTGTGAGAAATTATTTAAATTTTATAGGAGTCTTTTTTTTACAGCGTTTGAAACTACCTTCAATATCTTCGTGAGCTTTTTTAAGACAAAAAGTCAACCGTCCATACTTATTTTGATATTCCGTGCCGTCTCATCTAGGAACATCATCAAGGAGGAAATCCAGTTCATACTGATTTTGAGTCACGTTCGAAGTTAAAATCTTAAAATCTCAAGTCTTAGCCATCACCCCACGACGCTAAAAGGTTGCACTTCATAAGAGACTTTTGATCACTCAGCAAGTCATAATGATTTTGACTCAAAAGACAGAAGAACCACAGCTTAGTTAGCATATTATCTTTCCTTACCAAAAAGAAGAGCTTTTGTTTTGTCTTCAAATTATTTGACTAAACCAAATTTTTTTTACCAAATTTTACGGTTGAGTCACTCCATTTTTGAGAAGATTCATTCTGTAATTTTTCTTTAACTCCTGTTTTACAAATACAGAAATACTTGATTTGTATTTAAAGAAACATGTTAATTGTAAAAAATGTTGGAGGATAATATAGTTATTTTAATTGTAAACTGTTGCAGGCAACAGTTGTAAAAATACTGTTTGTAATCTCACTGATCAGTCATTTTCTGAAATAACTACTACTTTTATCTTTTTTTAATTTTTATTAATTTTTTTGGCTATGGGAACTAAGTGTTGTGTATTCCTTTCCTACAATAGGATTAAACCCAAAGCCTGATAAAGTCATAAAACTAAAACTGTTGGACTTAACGAGTTAGTTTTAAGTTTCTAATTTGTAAACGAGTCAAGCTGTTTGCGAGCTACTTGAGCTCGGATCGATAAAAAGCTCAAAACGAGTCCAACTTTTCTAGCCCAAACCTCAAATAAAGTCCGTTTAGTTAGTGAGCCATAGCTCTAGTCTTGTATGGAAAGCTTGTTTAGGATCGTCAAGCCTTAACAAGCCTTGTGTGTCTTTAAGTTGACATTCTAGATTTTTTTATGTATTAATTAGCTTTAAATTACCTTGTCAAGCTTGAGCATAGCTTTACTCGTTTAAGGTCCCACACGAGCTCGAGCTGAACTAGGGCTCGCCTAAATTTTTTCTCAAAATGTATAAAATAATTAAAAGCGTATATAAATTAATTATTAACTAGTAAATAATAAAGAAGTTGAGCCCTAGCTTGAAAAAACAATTGAAGAGCCGAGCTCGGCTCGTTTGCACCTCAGCCAAAGTCAAGAATGCAGGCATGCTAACTTCTGAAGCTTCAATTAGCTTGAAGAATACCCACAAGAGACACATGAGGCATGCATTCGAGTTAAACTGTCTCATCTTATTTTCTTCATTCGGTAGCCAATGACATAACAAGGAGAATGACTGGATTTGACACTCCTATTTAGTTTTAATTTATTGGCGCTTAAAGATCACGTCTACTTAAATTATATTGAAACTTTGAAATGTCTATACTTTCTCATTCCCACTTATCCGGTAAGCCCATGAAAATATGGAACCGATGACATAAGATTACAAGGGGACAATAAAACAAACACACGGGTTTTCAGTTTTTAATGACGCTACACATGACCTCGCATTCGATATCTAAGATATTAAATGTTAAAACCTTATAAATTTCAAATTAATTAACAGTGTGGATTTCAATTCTTATCATTAAATATCCAAGATTCCAAATACCAAACATTTTTCTTTAACAACCCAACGAATAAAGCCTACCTATCCAAAGTAACCCAATAACAAAAGGCGATCTCACACACCCGGTAGCCGAAACCCATCATCTCCTGTTCCAGAGAAAACCCGCATCCCGGATATCCGCTACGGTAAAACCCAATTAAGATCAGATTCAAATTTGACACCTTATGGGCTCCGTCACAAATCTTCACTTTTCTCCAATGCCAACTGAGCTAAAACTCACCGACAAATATTAAAACCCTTTTAACAAACCTAATAACCTAAAGATTACACAAATCTAACCTGAATCTTTGCATTAATATATTTTTAAAAAGTGGGATTCATTCTTATTCCATTTTCAAACTTTTCTTTTTTTACAAACAACGAATAACACCCAGCTACCTCATAAGCCCGTGACAACACACACCAGTGAGTAACCCAAGCTTACCATCTCGTATTCTGAGAAAAAAACGCGCCTCCCAAATACCCACTACGGTAAAACCCGATTGTGATAAAGCTCAAACATAATTACCTAAAGATTACACAAATCTAATTTGAATCTTTGTATTAATAAATTTTTAAATAGTGGGTATCCATTATTATTTCATTTTCAAACTTTTTTTTCCTTTTTAACGACCAACAAATAAAGCCTGCCGACTTCATACGTCCACCACCGCACACGACATTAGACAGCTTAACCTCACCTTCTCCTGTTTTGAGAAAAACCCGTCTTTTGAATACCCATTACATAAAAACCCGATTGACGGGTGGAGCTAAAGCTCAAACATAATTACCTAAAGATTACATAAATCTAATTAAAATATTTTGTGTTAATAAATTTATAAAAAGTGGGTATCCATTATTATTATTTCATTTTATTATTATTATTAATCCAATTTCCAACCCAACAAAACAAAACCACCACAAGAAAGAAAGAAAGAAAGAAAGAAAGCTGTGGGATTCAAACTACAAATTGGATTTGGGGTTTAGGGTTTCAATCAATCAGTCCAGTCCGTACAACTTCTTCTTATTCCATGGTTTCTTAGGTAAAGCGGTCAAATTTCATAGCTTTTATTACTCTTGTTCATGTGGCTTTGACTCTTGATTATGTTCTTGGTGTGTGTGTACACACACAGTTTATTATTTTTTTTATGGGTCTTGAAATCAGGGTTTAGTAAAGATTTGTATGCTTTTGTAGTTTGCTCTAGATATGTTTATAATATTCAACTGGTGTGATGCAGTTTTGATGATTAGAATGTGAAACCCTAACGCCCTGCTTGCGGTGCGCGCATATAATGTATATATGTGTGAACCCTCAGGTGGGCAAAAGTAAAATTGCACTAATTTTGACATTATTTTACTAATCTCATGAAAATAACGTTAAAAGTGGCGGAAGGTTAATCAGGCATCATGTGGTGGCGTTGATAGCCGAAAGACAAGGGCACATGCACCAATCAGCCGGTTTCTGGATGATTGAGTGCTATGTGCCTTATGTCCAATGCTTGATGCAAAACTACTATCGAGCCGGGGTCTCACCGGAAGCAGTCTCTATATCCCTATGGGATAGAGGTAAGGCTGTCTACATCTTACCCTCCTCAGACCCTACCATAGCATTGCTATTGGTGGGATATACTGAGTACGATGATGATGATGATGATGAGAATGTGAAACCCTAGTTTTTGTTTTGTAAGATTATTGTTATTGGATAGTAGAGTTGGATGCATATTTGGATGAGAAACTTACGAAAAGCGATCGATAAGAAAAGCTATGATAAGTTTGTTTTTCGTCAAAACGGGTTCTTTTTTCTTTAAATAGAATTCGGGTCTCGTGGATCTGGTTAAGAGAGAAGGGTTTTTTGGGAGCTTCTTTAGTCGGTGGGATAGAGGTAACGCTTGCGCTCATCGCACCCTCCCCAGATCCTACAAATAGCTTACGTTGTTTGTTGTTATAGATCTACACATAGCCAGTTTGTTTTTCTTTAATACGAGTTGTTTTATTCTTTAGATAGAATTCAGGTCTCGTAGATCTGGTTAAGAGAAACGTTTTTTTTAGGCGTGGGTGTTAGCAGCGGGATCAGCCTCTTTAGTGAGGGCTGTTCAAAAAGAAAATGGGTTTTTGAGCTGGGTGTGTCAGCGGGAGCAGCCTCTTTAGTGAGGGCTGTTCAAAAAGCTCGAGGCTCGAAGCTCGGGCTCGTGGCTCGCTCGATAAAAGTTCGAATAAAACTAGCTATAAAAAGTTGATTTCAAACATCCTGAGCTGATTTGGATCATTTTTGTAATCGATACAAAATCGACCCAAGCTTGGCTCGGCTCGTTGGTTCGTTCTTAAGCTCGTTTAACTTCAAAATTGAGCTAGAGCCTAACTAAGTTGCCTCGTTTAATTTCGAGCCTGAGCTCAAAACCACCCTGGCTCGACTTGAGCTCGACTCGTGAACAGTAGTGTTTAGCCGGTGGGATGGAGGTAAGACTTGCCCTCTTCACACACTTCCCGGACCCAACAAATAGCTGTACTGCTATGAATGTGATTTTTTGGGTACGTTTGTTATAGATCTTGTTATAAATGAAGGGTTTTTTGGGCCAGGGTCTCAGCGGGAGCAGCCTTTTTAACCTGTGGGACAGAGGTAAGGCTCGCGCGAAGACGTGAGGTTATGTTGGGTATGTTTGTTTGTTGTTAAAAATCTGGTTAAAAGAAGATGAAATACCTAGAAAAGTAATCGTTTTAGAGGAAAGGGAAAAACCCTTAATAATATGGTAGTGGAGCGTTTGGTAGTTTGATGGGACTCATTTTTTTTCTTCTGGTTGCTTGTTTGAATGAGTGTTATATTTAAAGATGGAAAATTACTTGCAAGTGTTTATCTGAACTTGTTTTTGTTGCTTATATTTGTGCCTAATACAAAATTATGCTTTTTGCAAATTATTTGAAAACCAATTACTGCAAAACTCATTGTTAATTAGTCACTTATGTATCAGTTTTGCTGTTTACTTTTGTGTGATTTACAGTGTACTTAAATGCCATACTCTTGCAAATTATTTGAAAACCAATTACTGCAAAATTCTTGTAAATTATGGAAAAGGGGTATGAAGCATCTGGTTTTATAAGTTTGATCTTGCTGTATGATGCACGATTGCTAACATGAATTACTAGTATTACACCTGATGTTTTGAGTTATGATGATCTATGTGAGTTTCTGTCGTCTCAAACGCTTTAGAAACAATCTTAAGTTCAACTAGATGAGATAATATCATGAAGCTTAAAAATCAAGTTTCAACTAGATGAGATAATATCTGAATTACTAGTATTACACCTGTTTTGTTCCATTTTGATTTTTTTTAGATAATCAACATGTTAGTTATATAATTACAAAAACAATATTACTACAATAACCGTTGAGATTTTGAAGTAAAATGTCATAGGAGGTTGTTAAACGTATAAAAATAGATACTTGACGACTTTCAACCCGTTCTACCCTGCTAGCTTAATTTTTTGACTCGACTTGTTGAGAGAATACAACCCAAATCAATCTATTCATAATTAAATGGGTCAAAATTGCCATGTCTTTTTGGATACGAAAAAAGTAAATAGGGTTCAATTTTGTTCTTTTTTTTTTCCCATGTGTATGATATTTGTTTTTCATTTTGCTTAGGTTCAATCTGGCTACAATTGAGCATCAAGTTTACAAAGCTGCTAATTCCAAAAACTCATGTTAATGAAACAAACCGATCGGTGTACACATCCTTACAGTTTTGGTGATGATGTTGATACGTTCGCTTCCTACTTCCATTGATGACCACCCGAAGCAAGAAAGCTCACGCGTTTGGCTCCTGCGCGATGAATCAGAATCTTGGCAGGAACCGACAAATCCTCTCCCTGTAACCAAACACAACAATAAAGATAACACATTATGGTCTCAGGTCTTATTAAGCTCTTCTCAGTTATCAACTGAGGTTAACATGTCCGAAACATCCACTCTTAACTATGTATACAAAAGAAGAAACGTTTTACCACCGACAAGTTCCAAACCGACTCTCGTATACAAAAGACGAAAGGTTCAACGCGAAGGTTCAAAGTCAGGATCCGTTGACGGGGATTTTGTTACAGACCCAAAAAGTAAATCTAAAAAGTGTTCGGGTTTACATGTAACCGACAGTTGTTCATCATCAAAATCGAATCTTGATCGTGGGTCGGTTAGTTTATTGAAACAAGTGGATGATGCTGGCGAGTGTTCGTCTTCTAGTGTTGTGATAATGGAAGGATCAAAATCATGCGTCTCGTTTATTAAACAACATGGGGGGCTTAAAAGACGTGTTTCCACCAAGATACCAATGGATTCAAACAACGATGTTTGGTGCTTTAAGGCGTGTAAAGTGTGTGATCAGTTAGCAATCACGTTAAAGATGCTGATTTGTGATCTTTGTGAAGACGCGTTTCATATGTCGTGTTGCAACCCTGTTGTAAAGAAGGTACCGGCTGGTGGTTGGTTTTGTGGTTCTTGTTCAAGAAAGAAGTTAAAGAAAATGGAAACGAGTTCGGGTAAATCGTCTGGAAATTGTTTGGGTCCCACAGCATCTATGCTGAGAGATGTTACTGGCCGATTTCGGTCAAGTGTTCGTATTGGTAAAGAATTTCAAGCGGAGGTTCCTGACTGGTCTGGCCCACTAACTGAGTATGTTTTTTCTCGTATACATTTTGATATAAAACGTTGCAATTTCAATCCGATTATTTTATTATTTATTTATATTTTTTAATAGTTTTTTTTCTTAAATGGGACGAATGGTTGAAAGTTGTCTAAAGCCTATTTTTAATACAACCTATTTTTGACCCATTTCAACCGCCTGTTTCAAATGCATTTGGACTGTTGTAGTTGATTATGAATGAGAATGTTGTAAATATTCAATCCGTTATGACCTTTTCCCATCAAACCACAAACTGATTTTGACCTCAAAATATTCGAAGTCGTATAGTGGGAGGTCATGCATAGATTTTGAAGTCAAAATCAGTATGTGGTTTGATGATTTAATCACTCCCTGTAGGAGATCTAGTATCCACATTCATCTCATCATCACAAAGAGATGCGTCCCATGCATAGATTTTGAAGTCTAAACACGACTGTATAGCCACTAGTCAGATAAGATAGGCCGGTCCTGAAGTTGGTAAAATGGGAGATCAGGTCGGCCTGCTGACAGTTTTTTTGTCTTTTTTTTTTCCGAATGGCACAAATAGTAAATGTATTCAGTGTTAAAACGTAATCCGTCTTTTTAATAACAAAATGATTCAGGAGGTTCTAAACATTTGAAAACACTTTTACCAATTGACACTCTGGAGATAAAGACCCGAATTTGGCAAATGGGTCGAAGTTTCAAACTTATGCTGTTAGTCAAAGGTTATTAGTTATTACCCACTAAAGAATTAGGAGGTGAAGGTAAAGCATACAGGCTAAAATAGTTTAATGATCATATAAGCTCACGACGAAAACTCTGCATATATATTCACAAGTTTTGATCTTTATTCAATGGAGCAAAGTCTTTTGATTCCCTCCTATTAGCGGAAACACATTTGCATTATATCAAATAAATGCATACATTGCTTCTAAACATGTCTGGCTAAACCACTGCTTCTACATGTATGTATTCTACTAGTTTGGATTTCTTTATCTGGTTATGTTTGACACACCTCAAAACCCTAGTCATTGGATTGACATTTATTCGTTTCCAACATTTATAGACATCCTTTCTTTTTTCTTTTTTTATTTTTTTTATCAATTTAATCTCCTTGATCTGCATGCATCACAGCAGGACTAATGCATAGAGTAAATTAAACTTATCTTGCCACTTGTTGTAGAAGTTGCTTCTGTTCGTTTGATTTGCTCAATGCTCATTGAGATCTTAACTTTTAGTTACGTTCCCAAGAACTCTCTTTTTTCTAATCACTTGGTTTTCTTGGAAACCAGTAGTTGACTTTAAGAGTCAACTACCTCCTTTGATTTCCATAAGGCATTCGAAGAATGTGTTCTGTTTAGCTTCTTTAGCATAATTATTGCTGCTTAAGGAGACTTGTGACCAAAGCTCCTTGGATTTGTATCTCAACTACTTGTTATAAAAAGTTTCTTGCTTCCTTCTGTGTTTTAGAGTGAATGAGGGAAAAAAATGTAATATAGTATATTTACAAATAAGGTGCACTTCATTCTCTCCTCTGTTTACTATGTTTAATATTTCTGATTCATTTGCAAAGGAAGAACGCCCTGCTTGCGGTGCGCGCATATAATGTATATATGTGTGAACCCTCGGGTGGGCAAAAGTAAAAGTGCACTAATTTTGACGTTATTTTACTAATCTCGTGAAAATAACGTTAAAAGTGGCGGAAGGTTAATCAGGCATCATGTGGTGGCGTTGATAGCCGAAAGACAAGGGCACATGCACCAATCAGCCGGTGTCCCTGATGATTGAGTGCTATGTGCCTTATGTCCAAGGCTTGATGCAAAACTACTATCGAGCCGGGGGTCTCACCGGAAGCAGCCTCTCTATCCCTATGGGATAGAGGTAAGGCTGTCTACATCTTACCCTCCTCAGACCCTACCATAGCATTGCTATTGGTGGGATATACTGAGTACGATGATGATGATGATGATGATGATGATATTTGCAAAGGAAGAAAATAGAATGATATTTTATAATAAAATGATATAGGAGGTTTTATGCATTAAAAAGTTACTTTGGGTGATTGTCGACTCGTTTTGACCAATTTTATTGTGTTGTTACATGCATAAGAGTCAAAACATCATCCAAAATTGTTCTCTACCTGTTATATAGCCATGATAAACTTGACCGGCAAGCATCTTACGTGCTGATACACCTCATATAATCTGAATGGTTCTCTTCTTCATTTCACCAAATAAACATTTCATCGTATTTTTATCCCTCAAATATATGGTTTTTCTCCATGCCTTGCCTTGATTTTTTATCTATTTAATGAGGCTATCGTATCTTGATGCAGTGAAATTAGTGATTATCTTGAACCTATGGAAGTAAATCCTTTAGAGCGTACTAGCTATCAAGTAAGATTTTTTATGGATCATACTTTATTATTATTATTATTATTATTTGTTTGTATTCCTTAATGACATTGGGCATAATAATTGCAGGAATGTGCTTCAAGAAAACTTTCAAGTCTTAGTTCTATTGGGAATTGGCTTCAATGCAGAGAAGTGGTAGATGAAGTTGACGGGTTCGTTTGTGGAAAATGGCGCAGGTGATCCTTTATGTCTTTTAGTAATTAACGCCATTTATTAATTCAAAAACCTTCATACTCATTTTATTCAGAAAGTTAGATCGTTGTTGAAGTTATGCAACTTTTATAATCATACTTGAGATACTGTAATTGTTTATAAAGTAACTGGACAAAAGGTGTTTGGGTCAATCCGAGCCGATCAGCCCATTATGTGCTGCACCCAAAAGTTACTGTTTTAACCCAATTCAACCATTTTACTATATTATAATTCATTGTTTCTGAAAATGTTTGGAGATACTTTACAATCAACTTCCTTTTGGGTTTAGTGTAAACGGGTTTCGGTCAGTTTCGGGTTAAACCCGTGAACATGCTTAGCTAAACGGGTTGTGTTAGTGTCAACTAGGTTGGTTTGCAGGTTGACCCATTTATTTTGCATACCGTACTTTTAAATGTGTTCTGCGTTATAAATTAAAATGATTGGACGATTTATGCCAAAATTTTAAAACTTAAAAGATAAATTGACATAAGATTTTATAAATAAAATACGTTAGTATTTTTCGTTTTACTATTTTAGTTTTAAAGTATTAATATCGCGAAGAAAAACTGAAAAATAAACTAAATTCGGGTTAAATGTGTCGTTTTCGTGTCAACCCACGTATATTTGTGTCCCGTTTGGGTTCATATGTCTGACACAATTTTTGGGTTCATGTTGTGTTTGTGTCAAAGTTTTGGGCTCATGTTGGGTTGGACCTGCCAGACCCACAAACTTGGCATCTTTAGCACCTTGTGACAATACTTCTTGTGAATTTTTCTTTTTTCAAATATTTAATCTCAGGGCTCCGCTTTTTGAAGTTCAAAGTGATAATTGGGAGTGTTTCAGCTCTGTTCTCTGGGATCCACCCCATGCTGATTGTGCGGTCCCACAGGTATGTTTCATTAATGAGTAAATTACGGTTTGGCCATAATTGCCAATGATAGGGTTTGATAGATTTTGATTGTGGTTAATTGAGATTAGAGAATAGAATAAGGCAAACAAAGAACCGAACGATAGTATTAATGAAAATGTATAGAAAAGTTACAATAGATTCCCGGGCCGAGCCCTCTCTCACTGCACAAGCAGGAGCCATGGCAATGCCATCCTAAACATAAACCTACTCTCCTCTCCCTATTAGCTATTAATCCCAAAATAGACAAATGATATTTAAACTAGAACTTGAGCACGATTCCTATCAGCCAATTTCATTACCTTTTGTTTTTTGTTTTTTGTTTTTTTTTTACGCCCTGCTTGCGGTGCGCGCATATAATGTATATATGTGTGAACCCTCGGGTGGGCAAAAGTAAAATTGCACTAATTTTGACGTTATTTTACTAATCTCGTGAAAATAACGTTAAAAGTGGCGGAAGGTTAATCAGGCATCATGTGGTGGCGTTGATAGCCGAAAGACAAGGGCACATGCACCGATCAGCCGGTGTCCCGATGATTGATTGCTATGTGCCTTATGTCCAAGGCTTGATGCAAAACTACTATCGAGCCGGGGGTCTCACCGGAAGCAGCCTCTCTATCCCTATGGGATAGAGGTAAGGCTGTCTACATCTTACCCTCCTCAGACCCTACCATAGCATTGCTATTGGTGGGATATACTGAGTACGATGATGATGATGATGATGATGATGTTTTTTTTTTAATCTGAGACATTGTGGTTTCCAATTTTTGCCATTTTAATCCAACTAATTAACTCAGTTAATGTTTTCTGTTAGAAGTAAGGGCATGCTCGTCTTTTTTACTTTAGGTACAACTGTACAAGCTCTTAAGCAGAATGTACATGTGAACATGCTAAATTAAAAGTTGGAAATGGCATTAGCTTGCAGAGAGAATGGTTTGCTTATTTTTATTTAATTTGTTCATTTTTACATTCTACTTAACAATTAGTACTTCAAGTTAACGGACTGAAATAATCTCACTTTTACAGAAAAAATTTGCAACTGAACAATTTTGACCAAACCACAAGGACGAAAACTGTAATTCACTCTTTAGTATATTAATTACAAATTAATATAAATATCAAGCTTGCAAGCTACTTTGAGCTTGATAAGTGAAGCTCTGACTCGTTTACTAAACGAGCTTATTTTATGGCTTGAGCTCGGGCTAGAGTGTGTTTTATTTAGGTAGCCGATCTTGAATAGCTCACGTTTGGCTTGGCTTGTTTACACCCCTAATCATGACCATGATCGACCCTTGATTTCTATTTTCCAAATTTAGCCCTCACTCCACCCAAACACTAACCGACCCTCTCCTCGTGTTACATTTTGAAAGTTTTCTGTTCATTAAAATGTTCTGAAGATATTTTTCTGAATATTGGTGATAAAAGGTTACATATATAAGAACTTATCTTTGATTGTATATCTTTAATCGTTTTCACGAATATGTTTTTAACTTGAAGTTGTTTAGCAGCCATTTTTTTTAAAACTTTTTTTCGTTATTTTAAGTTTGAATTTATTATTATTGTGAGTTCATGTGCCTTTCATTTTGTGAAGCATCAAATTGTAATAAAATTTGGAGCTTATTATAACTCGAATCCCATCTATTTAAAAAAGCTGATAATTTTTTTTCCAATGGTTCTTCAGGAGCTTGATACTGATGAAGTTCTAAAGCAGTTGAAGTATATAGAAATGGTATGCTTTTGCTATTCTGCATCGCTCGTTAGTGATTCATTTATCATTTACTTACAAATGGGTCAAATTTGGATTATGTTTTTATCTCTAACGGGTAGATGTTAACTATAACGGCTCAAACGAGCAAAAATTTACTCATCATATTCTTATGAGGATTATTGGTTACAATAAGGAGGATGCATTTATTAATGCATAGAACTTTGAACTCATTTTATTCAACAAATTAGAATATTATTAAAATAATATAGTTCTTTTTAGTAATCATGTTTGACAAACTAAATTTTGTATGGAAAAAACTAAATATATCATGTAGAGTTTTTTTTTTTTTTTTTACAAATTCGACTTCTTCTAAATCGGTCTAAATTATACACATCAAGTTTCTAAAGCCGTTCAATGTAAAAAGCCTACACTTTTTTCTATATATTTTTTATTTATAGTCAAGTTTTTTTTTTTTTTCAACATGAAATTCTCATTGTACTCATTTTGTGGGTCATGTAGTTGAGGCCGCGGCTTTCTGCAAAAAGGTGGAAATCAGGAGGTAACAAGCATGTAGAACGTAAGGAGCATACCGCGGATCCAAGAAATACACAGAAATCATAGGTTTTATATGCATCAAATACATTTATGCATATATTGTAGATTTTGAAAAAAGTTTAGTGAGCAAGAATTTTGTGACAACATTGGGCAATGCCTTCTTGGAGAATGTGTTACATTGTTGATCAATATTTAAAAATGCTAACAAATAGTGTTTTGAAATTAATTTTAGGTTTTATCTGCTTTAATTATTATCATTATTATATATATATACTAGGTTATAAACCCGTGTACTATATGGGGTTGAGTACATAAAATCTTGATTTAACATCATTAATTATGTTTAGCATGCGGTGATAAAGGTACATTATGGAATAAGATGATCGAATAACATGTAATTAATTAAAAGTTAGCATATATAAATGAAAAACGTTTGATAATGTGGAGGAAAAATTGTTATCGTTGTTCAATTGACCACATGTTGTTAATTGCATCTATAACATCTAAAAATAATTTACAAATATTTGCGATAATCACATAAGCACTACAATATATCTTCATTGGATTATATTAAAAAACCCAATTCATTTTAAGTCTAAATATAAGAAATTATTTTTCTTTCTAAGCTAAAATGCATCCATATCTTACGCGGATGGCCCAACAAACGGGCTAACGCCTGCATCTTCCCCGATAGTTCAACCCATGCCCCAATCAAGACCTGTCCAAGATCTCGATCTAACATAAAACATAAAGTTACATATAGTTTTAGTCCTCGTAGTTTGACCCAAATGACCATTTAAGTTAATTAGTTAACTTTGACTTTTTAGTCCCAACAATTATATTTTTGTAACAGTTAAAAGTCCAACCCAATATCTCCATCCAAATTTGTTGTCAACTTTTTTATTAAAAGACCAACTATTATATTTGTGTTAATACCTTTTGTGAATTAAATGTCAAACAAAACACGCCGACAAAAACAATGGTATTTAATGCAAAAAACATTTTCAGAATAAGATTTGTGAAGAACCCAAAAGTGTCCATTAATCGTGTGGTGATGTGGCTTTTTTCAGGTCCTAATAACTTGTGCGAATATTGCTTAATTAATATTGCAGTGGATCACTTTTGGTTCCAATCCTTCATACAAATATGCCAAGCTAATGCAATCAAACCATGTTAAAATAACAAATGAAACACTTTGTCCGTAAGGTTTATATTATAAAACAGTTCTTGACATGGAAATTGTTTAAAACCATGTGGACTTTGTTTGAATCTGTATATAAGTCCCTTTATATTGTTCTACATGATCAAAACCTTCAACTTATTAAAAAGTAACAAAAGGGATTTAACAATTCAAAAATAAAGTCGACAAACTTACTAATGAATTCAGATAAAAGTCAAAAGACTTCAACAATTAACCTTGAAATGAAAATGAAGAGCGTACCCGTTTGCAGTCCCGGTTGCAATTCCCATTGGAATGTCCCATGTTAAAGGGATGATAGGTCCACATCTCCATGCAACCAATGTTCCAAATTTCCATGTTAACGAATTCATACCCATACCCGCAAGGTTTTTATGCCTTACTTTTCCAATTGCTTCAACCACTATTTAAATATCTTTTTTGTGCCTGGCCCCTACAGTACATGAGATCATCTTAAAGTTAATTAGCAATAGATTTTGAACCCTTTTGCCACCTTACAATATCCAAATTACTTAACATTAATATTTCATTATAATAATGTTGATGATATCGGGTTGTGGTCTCAACTAAAGTCAACACACTTACTAATAAATATAACAGTTTGGTGGGCGGGTTCAAACAACATGAGTAATGGACAGACTCGGGTTAGCATCTTTACAAATGGTGTATTCAAATAAAAAATGACCTATGTCAGAATATGTTAAAAAAGATTTAGGCCCAAATTCATTTTTGTCTGGCCAATTTTTTTGCAACTAAAACATTTTTGAGACCAAATGGTAAAACTGAACACAAATCAAGAAACGAAAAAAACGAAACCAAACGGTTTTCAAAAACTAAGAAACCAGTTTTTTGTTTGGTTTGACCCCAAAATCTACCCAAATCAACTTCTACTTAAGACACATGAGTTGGGTTATGTTACATCTCAAATTAAATATGCTAAAAATCCTTAAAGACAAACAACAATAACCAGCTAAAGCACTCTGCATAAGCTGAGAGACCTCAACAAACACCTCTTCTTGTAATGATTCAACACAAATACCTTATCTAATATAAAAGCACGTTTTTTGCCTTTTCACAAGAGAAAAAAAAAGTAAAAACATAA
The DNA here is from genome assembly GCF_021521415.1 of Bidens hawaiensis. Taxonomy (NCBI): domain Eukaryota; kingdom Viridiplantae; phylum Streptophyta; class Magnoliopsida; order Asterales; family Asteraceae; genus Bidens; species Bidens hawaiensis. The sequence continues at coordinate 62,583 of NW_027498379.1, read as the reverse complement.
GAATAAAAAAGTATGGTAAAAAAGTCAACTCTGCACAAATCATAAGTCTTTATAGTACCATGTTGCAATACCTCAATACGGCGACAAACATTTTCTGTTGTTGCAGGAATAGAAATCGCCTTAGGTTCATCTTCAGTAGCATCATCAAACAATAAAGGCTCACAAAATACCCGAATATTCCCTTTTTAATTCCTAACGCATAAAAAATATGTTACCATGATTATTTGATTAAAAAAATAAATTTAAAAAAAGAAACTAATATTGTGTTATGTAACTTTTGCACAAGGATTCTCCTTCAATAAGTTTGATTTCTGTCTCAGCTAAATGTAAGTCAGAATTGACTTTTTTTGTTCTTCATGTCATGTTCTTATCTAAAATGCTTTTTGGTTTGATCCTCTCATCCAACAATGCTTCAAGTGCACAAAGATTCATTAACTAAAGAAAATAAAGTGTATAACTATATATATAGAGTGAGAAAAGAGCACATACCATAAGGAGCTATAGTATTAGAGATGATGACGGCCCTTGAGACTTCTTTACCACTGTAGTACAAGATACATGATTGTTTCTTCAATCTGATTAATATAAAGATAAAAATGTAAGTGTTGTAAGCGTATTGTTGGCTTAAGAAATTATCAATATTGAATATAAAATTTTTGAACTTGGAATTTTAAACTTTAGTGTCTCTTATTTAATCTTACTACCATTAGTCCATAAGGTAATTTGATTGTCATCAGAAATATTCAAGAACTCCAAGGAATAAAATTTGAATAATTATAAACTGAAAGATTTCGTATGTAACTCACCAGAATTGAAAGGCTTCTAATCCCTTGTGAATTGTGATAATGTCTAATTAATTCCAAGGAGTGGCAAGTTCAAAACAAGCTAACATGGGAGTAACTAGCACCAAAATACAATATCAGAATGCATAAAAGCACCTGCTCAACAATTAAAATCCAATGGCGTACGTGAATGCGTTGGTGTCTGCAAACGAAGGTAGCATAACCTAAATTGAGATCTACAGCCATGGAGAATAAGCAAGCACGATGAAGAAGATGCAAATTAAGAATTAGATTTGATCTACTTAGAAAATTAGGGTATGCACCTTTGCAAAATAAAACTTATGTGATATGCTGTATAACCATATCTCTTTGCTCTCTTCACAACATTTATTTATTTAGTACTAGATAAAATAATCTTTACAATAGCATCGGATGTAAACAAATATAAGTCATAAGCATAAAGTTACGGGTTACCGCTTTCGTACTAGTAGTGAATAAAAATACTGATGTGTTAGAAAGTTAAAAAAGTTTGATTACACAATTCGTCTAGCGTGATATAGAAAATAAAGTCATGAAATGCCTAAAATGTAATAAAACATGTGTTTTACATTGATTGAAAACTATAAAAAAAAAAATAAATAATACTAATATTGATCTTGATAATAAAGACATTGGTACCTATGTTGTTTAGTCGGTATTGGTTCAGTTTGTCACGTACTATTACGGTACTGGCACCTGATATAGTTTACGATACTTACAAATGCTTTGTTTTGAATATAATTTTGTTTAGCAAAATTTATATCGAAACTTTGAGAGAGAGGTTATCAAAACCGTACATATTATTATTATTTTTTGAAAACATAATGAATACAAGCTACTATAGAAAAAAAATAATTACTAAAAAATTATATAGGTTTAAGACATTCTTTTTTCTATGGGTGATAGCGTAACTTAATAAAGTTTATATTGTTTTAATGTAAACCACTTTATATTATCTTTACTGTATATAAAACATGAGTTAGGATATTTAACATGTCGCTCATTGTATAACATACTACGCATAAATTTAAGAAATTTTAAGGTAGCGTTATAGTTACTTTAGTTTTTTATATAATAGTTACAATTTTAGTTCTTAAACTTCAATCAAATTTTGTTAATTTATAGAATAGTTACACATTTACCCCTTATTTAAAACAAACTACCCATACGACTTTTAAACGACCATAACTTTTTCACACGTTAATAACGATCAGTTTATTCTCTTTAATTTGTATATGATATTGCTAGAGTTTGTTAATTTTAAAAAAAATTAACATTTCATGTGATTACCAGTTGATACCGACAATAGATCAGGTCGGGTGGTTGGACTCATGGGTCAGAACGAATTAGAGTCAGAACAGGTCAATACAAAAGCTGATTAATTTGATTCGGGTCGGGATGGGTTTAGGTCGAAAAGGGTTAGGTCAAAATGGTATCGGGTCGGAACAGGTTTCAGGTTAAAACGGTGTCTGGTCCAGATGGGTTACAAGTCAAAACAGATTGGTTTGAAAAATGGTTTATATGAAATTATTAATACATTTTAGGCATCAGTTATGTGAATGACATTGTTTACACGTACCAAGCCTTATAAACTCACGTAACACGCGTTACTCAACCTTAGTAAGCGCCCAACACCACGTAACGCACAAGTAATCAGCGTGAGTTACACGCGCGATTGCGATTAAGCATGTTTAATGCATGTAACGCGCATTCGGATGCCGGTCATGCGTTTTCAATTGTCAGTTATGCACGTACTGGCTTTGCACTTGTTACGCGTTTAATTTCGGGTTATGGACGTACCATCATCGGGTTTGCGTACGTACTCTGCTGCAACGCGTAGGCACTCAACTACAATTGGTTTACAAGAAAACAAATAAAAAATTACAAGGAAAACAAAACAACGTTAAAGTTTATGGAAGCTTCAAAATTGTGTTCCTTGTCTTGTAGCAAGTCATGGGCAACAAGCTCGCTCTGATGTGTAAGCATCTATCAGCTCATGTGTGCAAATAGTAATAGATAAATGTATGTAACACAAAAGCTAGTTTAAAGGTAAATAATCACAAATACTAACTACATACGTAAACAGGCACACCTACTACTACTACTGTTACTATTATCATTATTATTATTATTATTATTATTATTATTATTATTATTATTATTATTATTATTATTATTATTATTATATAGCCATTGCAAGATACCGGATATCAGTACGTAGACAGAGTGACTTTTAATAGCAAATCATACGTAAATATTTTAATCTATTAAAAAAGGTTTTGTTTATTAATTTATAATCTACTTTGAAAAGCTTTAAAAGCAAAAAGACGTATATTGAAAAGTTTTGAAACCATAATAAAAAGAGAAAAAAGATAACCAGTCAGACAACGAAATCCCTGTTGATTTGTAAATTATTTAAGGTTCTGTTCGTTTTAAGGATTTGAAAGGAATTCTAAGGAATAAAATTTTAAATTCCATGAATTGATATGTTTGTTTCATTAAATAAAAGAATGAGAATGAAAACTAAATCCCATCAAATCCTATATTTCATGGGATTTTAAAATCCCACCTATTTTATAAGGATTGTTATGGAAAATAAAGGATTGTTTTATTAACCCTAATCAGTACTAGGGGTAGCAAATGGGTTGGGTTGGGTCGAAACGGATCATGGGTCGAAACGGGTTAGGGTCAAAAGGTTCGGTCAGAACGGGTCCGGATCGGAATAGGTTAAAGTCGGAACGGGTCAAAACAGGTTTCGGGTGGGTTTTCTTTTTCTTTTTGAAGAACGAGGGCAAAGGCGGAAACATTTAAATTTTTTTACATTTTTTGTTTTTAATTTATATTTTGAGTTATGATTTTTTTATTAATTTTTTTGAATTTTTTTAAGGGGTTTTTATTGTTAATAAAAATCCCTCCAAAAAAATTCAAAAAAATAAATAAATAATCATAACTCAAGATATAAATGAAAAATGTAAAAAAACTGAAACGTTTCTACCTTTGCCCTCGTTCTTCAAAAAAAAAAAAAAACCCAGAATGAAGAAGATTACAATTCCAATACATATTAACCAACCAAACACATGATAGAGATTCTCAAACATTCCATTCCATTCCATTCCAAATCCATTCCAATTCCAATTCCAATTCCAATTCCAATTCCAAATCCTTTAAAAAAAGTTTATCAAACGAACGCGCCCTAAATGAATTTAGTAATGAAACCGTCTCAACAATCAATATTGTTAATCAGATCCAACCACGTTAATCATGAGAATTCAGAAATCTAGGCTATAAACATACATATCTAACCAAATACAAGTAGAAAGTGATATCACCTATCTTTTGTGATTCAAGATCACCTCCTAGTTGGGTTCTTATAGGCCAACATCTTGTAATTTACAACACATACAGATTTATTCAAAGAAAATCCTAACTAGTTTTTATCAATGTTTTCAGACCCGGCCCGGATGTTGACCCGGACGCTTTACCGGATCAAAGGTCGGACTGACCCGGGAGGGTGGACCGGTGTTTGACCCGGATGACGTCATAAATAATACACACACGCACACACACACAAACATATATATATATATATATATAGGGTTAGGTTAGAATAAAAACCCTCTTGAGTTGTAAAAACTCTAGAAACTCATTCTTAACAACATGTTTTTAATTAAAGATTAAATCTTTTGGTTCACAATTAAAGTTAATAAAAAAATGTAAATTAACTTTTACATTTTCTCTCACCTGAAAACATATAAAAAAATGTAAAAAAATAGCAAAATATTTTTTTTATGTTTTCGATATTTTGTATTAAAGGTAACAACATATATTACATGTAACAAAAAAAAAATAACGATGTTACATAGGGTTTTCACGTGTTTTCACAACTCAAGTGGATTTTCATTCTATACTTTGCCTGTATACATATATATATACACACACCCTATTAAAAAATAGTAATTACCAATTTTCATATCAATAACTCCATTTAGGCATTTACAAGCTGTTCAAACAAAAATTGAAGTCCATTTATAATTCTTTTCAAATATATATCACTTTTGTTTCATCTAGAGAAGCATTAGAGAGCCTTGGTTGGTTGCTAGGGGGTTTTCACCAAGTGTTCACCAACAGAATGGCCAGGGTTCGATTCCCACGATATACAATATTTTTGATCTAATTAAAAAAAGATGGTTTACCGGTTCAACCGGCGGTTCACTGGTTCCGGTCGGACTGCAATTGATCTAATTAAAAAAAGATGTTCACTGGTTCCGGTCGGACTGCAATTGATCTAATTAAAAAAAGATGGTTTACCGGTTCAACAGGCGGTTCACTGGTTCCTGGTTCCGGTCGGACTGCAATTGATCTAATTAAAAAAAGATGGTTTACCGGTTCAACCGGCGGTTCACTGGTTCCGGTCGGACTGCAAACCGCCAAACCCAGCCGGGTTTTTTGATAACTTAATAATGATGCGAACCGGATTGGAATCCATACCAGGTCCCCACCGGCCGGTCCTGGTTTCAAAACATTGGTTTTTATACCCTTTATTCAGATCTTTCCTAGTAGGTAGTTCACATATTTAACCCACCAATCAAATTGTTTAATTGTTTACGCACTAGAGATTGCCGCCCCAAGTTAACGATCGACATATAACCGAAAGTCTAAAGATAAACTGAATCTAAACATACATGCATAACTTCCCAGAATGCTAGATCCAACCACACAAGCAACTCAAAAGCTCAATACATCTTATGTAAAAATAGACAAGTTCATCAATAACAAATATTAGAAATCACACAATCATAGTAAAACATTCATAAACAAATCATTCAACAAAGGCTATCATGCCTAAGTGGCTATTAAGCGGTTAGCTATCCATTAACAAGTTCAAAGCACTAGTAATCATCAAAAACATGATAAACATGTTTAGATAATTGAAAATACAAATATTCAATCACATAGTGAGAGCTTGCGTGCTAACTAAAGGTTAGATCTTCGATTCCTGATCATCCGTGCCTTGTTTGATGTTAATGATGGTGATTACAGCCCCAAAATCGTGTCTTAGCCTTCCACAGTCGTCTCCTTTCTTCTCACTTAGTTTTCAGTCGTCAAAACACTTATGGGTTTTTTAATAGGTTTTGCGATCTGAACGCGAACTATGGGCTCTGGGCCTTCCATGGAGCGTGCATATATTTTTAGTGGATCTTGAGTTCGAGTTGACTTTCTGTTCGCACAATGATGAATTAGGGCACGCTCATTGTGTCTGTGAGTTCCCACAGGCCGTGCATGGTCTAGTAAAATCCTCTTACTTCATCTATTCGATCTATGTGCTCGTTTCCTTTCATATTCCTTCCATTATGTATGAAAGACAAACGGGAAACAAGCTGCGTCACACATGAACATTGTTTGTCCCTAAACAATTCTCATGCAAGCACTTGCATAAAATTCAACTTCTCAAAATAGTAGTATTTCTAAGCTTAAACCCTAAGAATCTAACTTCCAAGACTGATATAGGTTCGAGATTGATACCTTAGACGAGTCTCGGTACCTTGTTTTAATATAAAGAATCGTCTAGCTCGGCATCACTTCACCTTTTAATCTACACATATAACCAACACCCCTCATAATATACTCTCCCTTCGTGTTTGATTTCTGAATCTAGCAACAAAATTGCGCTATAATTTTTATTAAATCTCACAACCAGAAAAAATCTACGTTATTACAGGCTTATATAAAAACTAATACCTTAGTATTCCTACATGAATCAACAAAACCTTTACCAACTATTAGTCATACGTCTAGGCCTTGAGGCCGAGTGTGATACCAACTAGGCCATAAATGCTAGGCATCCTTGACGTAGGCATTTCTAGCTTTAATCATAGAGATTATGTTAACTTTACCGTCATCTTTGTCTCCTATATGAATTGTTCTTTCATCTGCTGTTTAGAGTTTTATTGTCTTTTTATTACAGTTGATAGGGCTGGGCAATCAAAACCAGTCCATACCCTAAGACTATATCAAACCAGCCAATGCCATAGGCAATAATTGGACATGTATTATGTATCCCGCTAACACGATTCTTCCATTTTCTAAGACATCGGAAATTCCTACTAGGTCACAATTAGTCGTTCCTATGTATAAGGGTTTATCTAATTTTGTAAACTCATTTAATACACTACCAAAGTTATAATCTTTAAAACTTTGGTTCGCATCTGAGTCAAACAAAACCCTAGCATCACTAGTAGAAAAAAGGCTTTTAATGACATGCGACGATTTATGACGCGCAAATGTGCGTGCCATTAAAAAAAAATCATATTTTTTAAAATTTAAAGGATTTATGACACTTATTTTTGTATGCCATCTATCCAGCGTCATAAATGTAAAAAATAACCGTGTGTGTCATATATGCATGTCATCTTTTAATCCAAAAAAGAAAAAATTAAACACCCCGCCAATTCTCTCAAAATACCGCCCAAGTTTATATCAGTACAACACACCATGCTATCTAATATGGATGGAGTAGAAATTGCAAGAATTGGTCATTACTTGAATGAAGAAGATGAAACTTTTTATGCCCGCCAGGTTTTTAATGTTTTGTCCGACTCAGGCTTGAAGCCAGATTGAACAATTATTGCTAAAACAGGTTTGGATATCTCAATTTTGTTTTATTTGTATGTTTTTTATCTTTATAGTTATTAATATGATTGATTTTCGAGTTACATATAATTAGAATTGTTAGCATGATATACGTTGCATAGGATCATTGAAAATTGAATGATATAGTTTATCAAACATATGAATTAAACTCCAAAATTGATGTGAACCTTACGTTTTATCTGAGAAACAACCTGTAATTTGTTTGAGTTTTATAAAATGGAATTCAAATTTGAAGTATGAACACAGGAGATTGGTTCTACTTCATACTAGTCTCTTTCATTAGTTAATTTGCCCCATTTCTTCATAATTTACGCTATAAAAGGTTAAATAGCAACATTTTTAATTTTGTAATGGAGAGCCATGTATTAAATGTATACAAATGCTCATATGAATGCCTCAGCCCTATTTGGTAATGTTTGATCTTATTGTTTGTAAAAACATTTTATTAAGACATATTAAAACTTACATAAATTTAGTTTGCTAGGTCATATTGTTTTTCCTTTTTACCCGAATTAAAATTTGGTGATTTGGGGTTGGGAAGAATTACAAGTTCCTTCAAACTTAACGATGGGAATTGTGATTGTCAATACTTACCAGGTACCATCATATTATATAATTAAAATATCAGTTTGCTTTGGCCCTCAAAATGGTTGAAACGGCCCTACGAGAGAATAATTTTAATTCTATGAGTTTAGATATTTTTTTTTGTGTCTTATAGAAGCTTAAGTTCTTCCATTATGTTGTAATGTTTTATATCCTAATGAATAAAGGTGTAAACGAGCTGAGCCAAGCTTGACATGTTAAGCTCGGGCTCATGCTCGGGCTCATGCTCATGCTCATGCTCATGCTCATGCTCATTTATTAAATGAGCCACAATTGGCTTGATTCGAGTTTTGAACAAGTCGACCTTGAGTAGCTCATGTGTTTCATTTTTATGATCCAGTTTACTCTAAAATCAAGATTCAAAAAGGGGTAAGTGAAACCTATTGATTGCATGAACACGGTCTTCAAGGGTGTATATATGTCTACACATTTCATCCTACTTGTGGTAGAAGTGTTGGCTTGTTCATGAATGTTAGGACTATTGGTGGGAAGTTGCAAAATAAGGCTTACTGTGATAAGGATAACTTTGTGGAGAGGACTAAGCTGATGTATTTTTTTTGCCATTACTTTAATTGATGCTATTTTCTCCCTTTTTTATGATAAATAATAAACACTTTATTTTCTTGTACGTATTTTTGTATATGGTAGGTTAAGCGTCAGAAATATGGAGTAAAGGAATGGAATTCCAGGAAGAAAGTTATGGCGCGTTTGTTTCACGGACTTTTTTTAAAGGATTTGGAATTGGAATTGAAATTGAAATTGGAATGGTATGGAATGTTTGAGAATACCTATCACGTGTTTGGTTGGTTAATATGTATTGGAATTGGAATCTTCTTCAACTCTTTTTAATTTCCTCCGTAACTCTACCGACGTCGTCGCTGTCGGCCTCCCACTCTGTAACTCTGTAATTTCCTCAACGGTGAACCGTCACGAGTCAGATCGACATTCTCCTCACCTTGCAGAACAATCTCTTCTTCTCTATCATCACTAACCGATTTGAAATCATTGATTTTGTCATGACATGAGGCTGCGACCGCCGTCGGAGAGTCCACAAAGTGTCACGAGAAGCCCGATCGACATCGATCATACTCCGGTTAGGCTCTGCCGTGATGATGAAAGCCGATGCCAGCTCCGGAGATATCAGAAACTGAGACAGCGGCGGTAAATCTGCGGCGTTCGGTAGCCCGGCCTCCCACTCCGTAACTCTGCCGCCGCCGTTGCCGTCGTCGCCGCCAGTGACGTGGCAGTCGGCGATTCTGACTTCTTCTCCCATAATTGTAGAAAAAATTAATTAATGGGTTTTTAATGAAAATGAAATTAGCACTTGGATGGATGTTAGATTAAATTAAAGAGATTGTGACGGAGGAGCACGGCAGTGGAGGAGCACGACGATGGTTCACGGTGGTGGAGAACAGCGGTGGAGCATGGTGGTGGAGCGCGGCGGTGGAGCAAGTGGTGAAGAAGGATGTGAGCGACGGTAGGTTAGGATTAATAAGATAATCCTTTATTTTCCATTATAAAATAGGTGGGATTTTAAAATTTCATGAAATGTGAGATTTGATGGGATTTAGTTCTATTCCCATTCTTTCATTTAATGAAACGAACATATCAATTCATGGTATTTAAAATCCCATTGCTTAGAATTACTTCCAAATCCTTGAACCGTACATAACCTTAGGGTGAGTTACAGTCACGAGTGTCATTTTTTTCCCATTTATAACACTTTGTAATTCTTTTTCGTTAAGTTGGACCCTTTTTCTTTTTAGTTTTTCCACATGTTTGTTTATTAACGGTTTCTTGCTACTGTACTGGTTTTAGGAAGATGATACAAAGTCTTGAAGAGATTGTAAGCGGGGATTAATATGCCTAGTAGCTGCGGTATTGCTTGAATGTTAGATTGTTAAGTATAAGCTTTGAATTCTGCATCATCTTGTTTTAACTCTCATGGCCTTACTGAAATAAAGAATTTGATGTTGTTGGTCACGAGTTCTAATATTTTCTTTGTTTAATTTTCTTCTCAGGTTAACGGTGGTAAAGAGAAATTTTTTTCAAAAAGGTGTATTTTAGAAATAAAATTAGGTTAATGGGTTGGTAAAAAAAAAAAAAAAAGGAAATAGGTTAATCCGCTATCCCTGATAGCGGTTTAGGAGGAAGTGAAATATGTAATCCGTCATTGCAAAAAGCGGTTTGTAACTTACATTGAATTTTGAATAGTTTTATAAAAGTAGATGTTTTATAAATTGAAATGTAAAGTACATGTTTTATAAAAGTAGTAATAATATTAAAAATATGAAATAAAATAAAATGAAAAACAATAATAATATTAAAAACGTGAACCATGTAATAAAATACACTGAAAAGCACTACTAATATTAAAAACATGAAATAAAACAAATAGAAACTCAAATACATGATAAAAAATATACAATAATTAATTTTTTCAGTTTGGACAATTGTTAATCCTGTGACCCGTTGTTTTACAACCAGAACACCAACGACCCGTCCTTTTCTCAGCGCAGCTGGCGTTCATCTCGTTATGCATCCTCCTCGCACGCCGTCTTCCCCTTATGATAGTTATCTTCGATGGGTCCCCATGAATTCGCCAACCGGCGTACATCCAATCTTGTTTATGAGGCATCGAAAACTGGTTGCTGTATTGTGCATGGTATGTTTCTGTATAAAACCTTGGATCAGCAGTTTTTCTTGGACTTTCACGTATGTGGTGGCAAACAGCAATTGCATGGCTACACGGGAACCGACAAATTTACCACTTACCACACGAGCAGGTTCTTTCTTGGAATTCTACTATATAAGGACTGTAGCTAAATTCGTCCGATGTTTGTAGGGATGTCACCACCATGAACCTTTGATGACGTGCTGAATAAGGGTATACTCTATGTTGTCGAGCCCTTATTTCATGATTATGGAAGATTGTTCACATGCGGTGAGAAAAGTCCGTTGAACAATTATAAGCGGTTGTGTAGTGTATGGCGTATTGTTCAACTTTTCTTTTAAAGGCATATTCAATTAATGCCTTTATTGGGAGCATCCTGGCACCACGTAACACATTGTTCATGCTTTCCGCGTGGTGAGGTCATCGTTGATTCCCACGGTCATACAGGACTGTCCATTTTGTTTTATCTATTCCATGGAGGTACCGCCACACTTCTTTATTTGTTGCCTTAAGCTCATCTATTGTGCGATCATACTTTCTTTGTTGTGTTGTGCTTCCGATCTCCCAAAACATTCTTTTCAAGCTCACACTCTTGAACTTCGCCATGAAATTTTTTCTTACATGCCTTAGACAAAATCGATGGTAGGAGTGGGGTTGCTTACAGGATTCTAAATTATCCATGGCGTGTTTTATACCCGCATGCCTGTCAGAAATTACACACAGCGTTCGCCTTGGGGGGTCTTCAACGTTCTCTGAAAATTTTTGAAGAAACCACTTTCAGCTCTCGTTTGTTTCTTCAACCACCATTGCGTATGCAATCGGCAAGATCATGTTGTTTGCATTTTTGGAATCCGCCGTCAATATTTTTCCCTTGTAAGTGCACCTTAGATGAGTGGCATCTATAGAGATCACAGGAATGCAAAAACTAAAGGCTTCAATACTTGGACGGAATGCCCAAAGTACATACTTGAATACTGAGCAGTCACTTGGACTATAGGGATGATGTAACCACTGGTACTGCGGTTTGCTTGTTGTAGGGCCATTATGTAGCTTGGTAATTCATGGAAGTTTTCATCCCATCTACCGTATATGTTTTCGACAGCTGCCCAAGCCTTGCCGTAAGTGATATCACCATTCAGTTTCTCTTTGATCAGAGAATGAATTTGTTTCACAGCTAACGACACATCTGCAAGAACTTGTTGTTGGATGTGGGCTGCTACAACTTTTGATCTTAAGGCTCGGTTGCTGTTACGAGAAACAGTGGTGAAACATGAGTGAGCCTGTGTCCATGCTGTAATTTTGAAACAATTGGAATCTTTTAATTTTCTTGCCGTGCATGTCCAAAGACATGGTTGAGAGGTATCGTGATGGTTGTTTGTTTCTTTGATACTTTTACATTTCCCTGTCAAGACTTTGGGTCGGGTTTTTGCCATAAATATCTCTCTGTTTTGGTTGATATTCCACATTCTAACGGCGTAATCAACTTGGCTTTTTGAAGTGAAATACATATTTAAACGTATTTCTGGATCTTTTTCGTCCCAAAACTCCATTTCATCTTCCGCAAATTATCCATGGGAATATAGTCTTCATCCATTCCTCAACCAACAACATTAAGTTCAGGAAAATGGGTAAGTCCATGACTTTGTTGTTGAGGCAAAGGAGGGACTACTTTGACGTCCTCTGATTCATATTCAGAAAGAGATGGTTCACTCTCTGATGTGTCTTCAATTTCTTCAGTAGGAGAGTCTTACAAAAAAATTATGTATTAGCATTTACAACATATTATTGAGTAATAAAATAATTAAAAAGGAAGTAAAATAACCTTCATTGCAGTGTTCAATGGTTAAGGAACTACCATGTTCATGTTGTTGCAAGTATGGAACTACCGTCGTCCGTGCCACATGAATTTTACAGGTGTAACCAGGAACAAGGGAAGCTAGTTGGTATATTAAATACATATCTCTTTCTTGGTGAATATGTGAGGTATATGAACCTCCATTGTATTCATAGTAGAGTGTTAACTCTAGACAACAACATTGACGGTCAATTTGAACACATCTACATATGTTGTCAACCAACTCGAAATAACTGATCTGATAAGTAACTAAGAACGTAGTGCTACGAGTTCCCGGAGCACCTATTGCAACCCCTTGTGTGTATGATACTTCACCCCCGTAATATAACTGTACCACAAAGGGATTGAATGACAAAGAATAAGACATTTGATGCTTGAACGAGGAAGTGGATGGAGGTTTGAATTAGAAAATGGAAGGATGGTGGTATTTATAATTGATAAATAAACAAATTGTCATATTTTCTTAAAAATATGATACCACCATTTTTGAATAATTATTTTAATATTAATAATTTGTTACATGTACTGTAACATCTAGGAAAAACCAATATTTATTTTGTGTTAAAGTTGTCAACTTTGAAAGTTGAAGGATTAAATATTCTCAAGATAAGTCATGGGAAAAATAAAATAAGAAAAGAAAACATATCATGTTAAGAAAATGAGAAAATTCCATCCCACATGGAAACAAGAAAAGAAATGGAAGCTCTTTTTAAGGAAGCAAGTTTTCATATAAATGTTTTAAAGTGGCTAACCACTCTCCATAGTCCTAGTGAGGGTGCGAAACACCCGACTCGGACTCGGACACGGGCGATGGGCGTAATTCAGCGTTTTGATGGCGCACTATGCACTTCGCACGCTCGCATCACCAAGGGCCGCTTTAGTATTTTTGGAAAATGGAAGTATGATCAAGTGGCAAATTATCAAAGACGAGGGACTAAAAATAAAAATCTGAATTCTGGAACCCATTGCGCTACGCGATGAGCCCAAGCTTAAGACCATCGTGCTACGCGATGGTCTATGATGACGTAGCAAGACGTGTCACAACGGGGGGACACGTGGCAGGCGCTAGGGCTGAGTCAGCAGCCATGCGCCAATCGCCTGACCCTAGAGGAAGGGACCATCGCGCTACGCGATGGTACCCAAATTCAGCTATAAAAGGAGGGATCATGACATTCACAACTCACACACTTTTACACACACTTAGCCTCGGTTTGCGTGCCGGTCTCGTGGAACGTGCCAAGCTCCGAAGCTCTAACGGTTTAAGCTGTAGTACGCAATATAGAGTAGCAGTGCCGCTCGATCAGTCATAGACATTTAACTCTATATACCTGTGAGAGGTAGGGGTTCTGATTAAGTTATTATTTTATTATTATTATAATAGCTTAGACCGAAGTTGGGGGTATAGCCCGAACCTTGATAACTGTTAAGTATAATATAGCTTCTCATAAGCAAGGGTTATGGTTAATTATTGTTTCTTCATGATTAAGAAACGTAATCATTTACATGCAAAAGGGAATAGTTAAAATAGTATTTCTTAATGATTAAGAAACATACTATTCATTCACATAGGTTATAGTTAAAGTAATGCTTCTTCTTGAAGAAGAAACATGATATAAATGTTTCTTCCTGAAGAAGAAACCTGATAAACAAACAAAAGGACTAAAGGTCCACCTGTTTTATACAAACAAATAAATTGTCAAGGTTACAGCTATACAAAACAGACTACGGGGTCTGAAACTGGATCGTTAATCTAGGCCTTTATACAAATGTTATTCTCGTACTATAGGTCCGAAATAACAGTCAATCAATCAATCTGAAAGATGAAAACGGAAACATGAATCAGTAACAGAAACTGATATACAGACAGGGGTCAGTAACCAAACTGATCAATATATAGGAATCGGTGTCAAAAACTGATTACAATCATAAAAGGTGAATACGCCCCAAACTTTTATAACTCTTTTAGAGTTTGAACTATTTACATAGGATTTACGAATCCTTAAAACTTTGTCTTGCAATAATAAGAAACGTGCATACTCAGATTAAGAGTATACATGTGTTCGGATCCATACATACATGATGACTCGGAGTTTCCCTGAGGCCATGCATATCATCAAACATGCCTCTGGAAGTCTACGGGACTGTTCAGAGAAATGATATTGTGTATATGATTAATTGTACAATTACTTAGGGTAATTTTAACCCAATTGAGTTGGGTGCCTAATGAGTATTGTCACAAAGGTATTATTATTGATATTCACAATGGTATTTGATTTAGCGTCATTCACCAGCTGTGTGCTGACGTATTTTTCCCCACATTTCAGGGAACTGTAAAAGAATAGAACTGACAGGCAAGACTAATAGAAGATTGAAGATATAGTCATTAGAGGTGATCTGATGGATCTGATATTTTATTTAGAATTATGTTTTTAAAAAGACAGATATTTAAATTATCAAACGGGTATTTAAATCCCAAGTTTTCAAATATAATAATATTTTATCTGAAAAGACTTCCGCCGATATTTTATTATACAATATTCAATGGGTATTCTAAACTCGACATTTTATAAATGAATATTATATTTTTAAGACTTCCGCTAAAACAAAACCCGCAACTCTGATATATTTTCAAAATTGGATACCAACTAACGGGTTTCGCACCCAGGCCCTGGATCGGGGTGTGACAGGTTGGTATCAGGCCATCGTTTTTAGCAAATTAGGTATTTAAGTGTACCTAGGCTTTGATCAAAATAACTTTATACTGAAAACATTGGTATAAAAATTAAGAATATCAACTGATATAATCATTGAATGATTAAACATGATACGGATAGGATTTAATCCTACACTGGTACTTAGGGCTGTAAACGAACTGAACGAACACGAACAAGGCCTTGTTCATGTTTGTTCGTTAAGTAAATAACGTGTTCACGAACGGTCCACGAACACTTACCGAACGAGATTTTATGTTTGTGTTCGTTCATTAAGGAATTAATGTGTTCACGAATGGTTCACGAACACAAATAAAATCGGCAGAGCCTAGAGATTGAGACCGATGTATTCATCAATGTTAATAATGAAAGCCTGTAAACGAATCGAATGAACACGAACAATGGCATGTTCGTGTTTGTTCATTTAACTTTAAAAGAACACAGACACTTAATCGAACAAATATTTATGTTCATGTTCGTTTATTTAAAAATGGACATTTGTGTTTGTTTGATTAAAATCTAAAGTAACATAACTGAACAAAGATAAATGAACATGTATGAACAAACGTAAATGAACACAAATATAAACGAACTTAAATGAAAACACTTAAATGAACATAAATTAACAAATATAAAACCTTTAAGCATATGACCTATCTAGATAATATTTAATTATTTTCTATTAATATTAATGCATAAATGAACATAAATAAACAGACATAAACGAACGTTCATGATGAATGAACAGAACATGCGTTCATGTTCGTTCGTTTAATTAAACGAACACAAATTTTTTGTTAATGTTCGTTTGTTTATTAAATAAATGAACATAAACGAACTTCTCGCTAAACGGTTCACGATGGTTCACCAAACGTTCAGTTCGTTTATAGGCCTACGGGTACTGATTCAAACAAAATAGGTACTTAATTGAAAGTATCTAAATACAATCACTGAATTATAAACTGTTACGGATAAGATAAGAACGCGATCCTATTTCCAATCTAACATCGTACAGATGTCTGATCGTCAATCCATCCAAGGATCATTTCGACCTCCGTTAGGAAAAGGAAAAGGGTGTATAGGGACAGCCTTACTCCCAATTCCTATATCTAGTAGTGAAGACTCAAATCAGACCTCAATGGAGGAAAATTCAGATTCCTTCGATTCCAACATCCAACTAGCCCATATCATTCGAAGACAAGATGTGCAAGGAATAGGATCAAGTGGATCAAGTAGATCCCATAAATCAATAAAGTCAAAGGGAAAAGGAATAATGACCAATCGGGAAGAAAATCCTCAGGGGCAGGAATATTTCAAGTACCCGATAAACCAGGATCTTTACTTTGCCCATCCTCAAAATGAATGCCGGAGCACAGATTATGAAGGACTGTACATCAGAGATGACTCAACATGTTATGAAGTTGATGTTACAAGAATAGCTGAAGCAATGCTCAACGAAATAGAAATGAAAGAAGAGAAGGAAAAAGAAAAAGAAAAAGGAAAAGAAAAGGAAACAACTAAGAATACCAAGAAAGACAGTAAAATCATGAAATTGATTATCTGCTGGAAGAAATAAATAATAAAGAACTGTAGAAGTTGTAACAAGTGTAGTTATAATGTTGTGCATTTTGTAAAACTACAATATAATAAATAAAGGATATGTTCTGAGTTCTTCAAGTATTGAAATTATCTTTAAAATTTTATTATAGTATGTCAAGAGAAGAAAGTGCCAACTTTCAGAACAATCCTTCCAATAAAGTTGGAAGCGGAGAGAATGTTAATAATGAAAACAAGAAACTTCCTGCCCAATATAAAGATGAAATCTAGAAAATGATACAAGAAGCAATCAATCATAATTCTATCAATCAAAGCCAACCAAAATCTGATAAGGAAAATAAAAGTAAATCTGTTCATTCAAGAAAAGAAGAAGCTTATGATAGCTCTGCATCTGACAATAACTCAATGGACAAACCTTGAAAGAAGTTAAAGATACAAAAAGGATGCAATTTAAAAACTTTTTCAAGCTTACAAATCTAAGGAATTTTATGGAGACAAGGATGCTATAGCCGCTTTAAGATGGTTAGAACAAGAAGCAATTGTCTACATTAGCAAATGTACAAACGAAGAAGCTATCCAATATTCTTCTCAAATGTTTAAGGGAGAAGCTCTTGAATGGTGGAATACTCTAATTTCGAATAAGGGACGAGAAACAATGTATAATCTAAGTTGGGAAGAATTCAAAAATCTCGTTATAAAGAAATACTGTCCTTTCCATGAGACGGATCGGATTCAAACCAAGCTATGGAATCACAAGGTTATTGGAACAAATCTCAGGGAATATAATACTAAATTCCTTGAATATTGCTGACTGGTTCCACATGTGGTTACTCTGGAATATAATAAGATAACACGTTATATATATGGATTACCAAGAAAAATAAGAGACTTGGTAAGAGCTAATATGCCGCAAACAATTGAGTCGGCCATAGAAGTAGCCGGATATTTAATCAATAATATGATAAGAAACCAAGAGGAAGAAAAGAAAGAAGAAAAAGAAATTAAGAAACCGAAAGATTCCGAGAAGAAAGAAAAAGAAGGAAATATTTCAAAATCTACTTGTAAAACTTGTGGAAGAAAACATTCTGGGAAATATCGACATGAATGCACAGATAAGTGTGCATACTGCAATAGAAACGAACACACAATGCAAGAATGCAGGAAGAAACAAGGAGTATGTTTTTATATGTGGGAAAACGGGTCATTTCAAAACAAATTGCCCGAAAAGAAAAGCTAATCAAGACTGACACTAATGTCAAAAGAAAATCAGAAATATCTAACAACAATCAAGAAAAGAACAGATGATATTAAAAGAATGTCAGATAGATTAGTTAACTTTTATACATTTGCTGTAACTCGTTTTGAAACGAGAGATTTTGTAAACTGAGAAAGGGTTTTTAATCCCCTGAAGTTACAATAAAATGTTAGAATATAAATCATGTCAATACACATGAACGCTCATTATCTTTGAGAAAAACAATTGAGTGTCTGAATTTAAGCTGACAAAATCATCTGACAGATTCATCTAGTTGAATGGACTATTTCTATTAGGCCAAGGCGTGCCATATTAAACATCATAGGTAAAATATTTATTCATAAAACAATTATAAACTCTATTAAGGTTTGGTCAAACCTAAGATTCTGCTGAACTGAATCAGACTTAAATTCTGCTGATCAGACCATGAGTCTGCTGAACTAAAATAAAAATCTGCTGATCAAACCACGAGTCTGCTGCCACGAGATTACTGAACTGAAATAGACTTATTAATCAAGAAACAACATCTAGATATTTATGCCAGCCCATTACAAATATAAGCTAATAGAACACTAAGGAAAAAGATTCTGAATATTACCGAGAGACGATAAATTAAATGTCGAAAGATATTTCTACTCGATCGTATGGCATTTCATAAATACTGCTAATGGAATATCAACAGGGATTGATCAAAAAGTCAAAGAAAAGGAGCTTGAAAATTTTCAAAGAAATATAATTGTATTGCATATCAGATATGATTAAATAAAAGTACAAAGGTACTGTTCGAGGATAAGGAAATGAATAATCGGGATCAAGAGATTGAATTGATTCGACAGATCGAATCCAAGAGCTAACATTGGTAAATGTTTAGAAAACACAAGGTAAGGTAAATATTAAACACAACTGGCTACTGTGTTTAGCAATTTACAATTACTTATAATATTCTAAGCTATTGACTGATTACATCAAGCAAGATGTAAAGTTAGCAAACAGATCTGAAAATTTCAAATTATTTTGCATTGACAGTTAAACTCAAAGATTAGATCAGATAGAATTTGATCATGAATCAGTAAGTATGAACATCGCGAATCTAGAGGACGAGATTCATCTTAAGGTGGGGAGGGCGTAACATATAGGAAAAACCCATATTTATTTAGTGTTAAAGTTGTCAACTTTGAAAGTTGAAGGATTAAATATTCTCAAGATAATTCATGGGAAAAATAAAATAAGAAAAAGAAAACATCTCATGTTAAGAAAATGAGAAAATTCCATCCTACATGGAAACCAGAAAAGACTGGGAAGCTCTTTTTAAGGAAGTAAGTTTCCATAGAAATGTTTTAATGTGGCTAACCACTCTCCATAGTCCTAGCGGAGGGTGCGAAGCACCCGACTCAGACTCGGACACGGACTCGGGCGAGGGGCGTAATGTGGCTTTTTGATGGCGCACTTTGCACTTCGCACGCTCGCATCGCCGCGAGCCGCATAAGGACCGATTTAGTATTTTTGGAAAATGGAAGTATGATCAAGTGGCAAATTATCAAAGACGAGGGACTAAAAATAAAAATCTGAATTCTAGAACCCATCGCGCTACGCGATGAGCCCAAGCTCAAGACCATCGCGCTACGTGAAGGTTTATGATGACGCAGCAACATGTGTCACAACGGGGGGACACATGGCAGGCGCTAGGGCTGAGTTAGCAGCCATGCGTCAACCGCCTGACATCGCGCTACGCGATGCCCTAGAGGAAGGGACCATCGCACTACGCGATGGTACCCAAATTCAGCTATAAAAGGAGAGGTCACGACATTCACAACTCACACACTTTTACACATACTTAGCCTCGGTTTGCGTTCTGGTCTCGTGGAATGTGCCAAGATCCGAAGCTTTGACGGTTTAAGCTGTAGTACGCAATATAGATTAGCAATGCCGCTCGATCAGTCATAGGCATTTAACTCTATATACCTGTGAGAGGTAGGGGTTTTGATTAAGTTATTATTTTATTATTATTATAATAGCTTAGACCAGAGTAGGGGGTATAGCCTGAACCTTGATCACTGTTAAGTATAATATAGCTTCTCATAAGCAAACCTATAGTTAATTATTGTTTCTTCATGATTAAGAAACGTAATCATTTACATGCAAAAGGGAATAGTTAAAATAGTATTTCTTAATGATTAAGAAACATACTATTCATTCACACAGGTTATAGTTAAAGTAATGCTTCTTCTTGAAGAAGAAACATGATATAAATGTTTCTTCTTGAAGAAGAAACCTGATAAACAAACAAAAGGACTAAAGGTCCACATGTTTTATATAAACAAATAAATTGTCAAGGTTACAACTGTACAAAACAGACGGGGTCTGAAGCTAGATTGTTAATCTAGGCATTTATACATATGTTATTCTCGTACTATAGGTCCGAGATAATAGTCAATCAATCAATCTGAAAGCTGAAAACGGAAACAAGAATCAGTAACAGAAACTGATTTACAGACAGGGGTCATTAACCAAACTGATCAATATACAAGAATCGGTGTCAAAAACTGATTACAATCATAAAAGGTGAATACGCCCCAAACTTTTACAACTCTTTTAGAGTCTGAACTGTTTACATAGGATTTACGAATCCTTAAAACTTTGTGTTGCAATAATAAGAAACGGGCATACTTAGATTAAGAGTATATATGTGTCCGGATCCATAAATACATGGTGACTCGGAGTTTCCCTGAGGCCATGCATATCATCAAACATGCCTCTGGAAGTCTACGGGACTGTTCAAAGAAATGATATTGTGTATATGATTAATTGTACAATTACTTAGGGTAATTTTAACCCAATTGAGTTGGGTGCCTAATGAGTATTACCACAAAAGTATTATTATTGATATTCACAATGGTATTTGAGTCAGCGTCATTCACCGGCTGTATGCTAACGTATTTTCCCCTCACATTTCAGGGAACTATAAAAGAATAGAACTGACAGGCAAGACTGATAGAAGATTGGAGACATAGTCATTAGAGGTGATCTGATGGCTCAGATATTTTATTTAGATTTATATTTTTAAAAAGACAGATATTTAAATTATCAAACGGGTATTTAAATCCCAAGTTTTCAAATATAATAATATTTTGTCTGAAAAGACTTTCGCTGATATTTTATTATACAATATTCAATGGGTATTCTAAACTCGACATTTTATAAATGAATATTATATTTTTAAGACTTCCGCTAAAACAAACCCGCAACTCTGATATATTTTCAAAACCGGATACCAACTAACGGGTGATGCACCCAGGCCCTGGATCAGGGTGTGACAGGTACGGAACTAAAAAGTTACATTCTAAGTATATATTTAATGCCTATGTGGATAGCGGACAACCAACTGGTCTTGGATGTCTTGTTGGTTGTATATGTCTTGGTTTTGCATCTTCGGTTCATTATCAATTGTTGGACTGGAGCCTTCGGGTTGACTTAAATGTAGGTCCAAGCTCATTTGAACCGGAGTTAAATGTTGGTAACGCGGTTGTTGTACACTAGGACCAGTATAAACGTAATTCTATAAAGGTCCCGGCTGGTTTGCGTACATCACAGGAATCGTATTACTAGAAGGAGTGTAGTCAAATAATGAGGATATCCAATTATTGTTAACATTTGACTGGGTACCTAATTCAATGTTTGATGATCCCTGTCCAACATTTTCAAATGAAGGTCAATAACCGGCTTGCCATTCTGGTATCAGAGCCTTGTGCTTAAATTTTTAAAAATTAATGTTAGAGCCTTGTGCTTAGTGATAGATTAAACACTAAGCCTTGTGCTCAGGAAAAATAGAAAATAAAAATTTTCTAATTGAAGATGATTCTGAAAAATCATACCAACAAAATACCGAAGTTATCAACTTTAGTGAAAACGAAAGAGGTTTTCAGTCTGATTACATGATTAATTCTAACCAATTAACAAAAATAAGCAAGCTTAAGTTCAAGCTTGATAATAGACAGGTTTTTAATCAACCAAATAGTTTACAAAGCCTAGTTTCAAAGGCTTTTTTAAGAAAAAATAAAATCCTTTACTGCTTTAATACTGAAGAATTTTCAGTAGACATAAAGGATACATCGAGAAAAGTACTTTAGCCACTCTTAACAGGAGGAGAAATAGCAAAAAGAATTTTGACTATTAAACCCGAATTAAGAAAATCAATTAACATGGTGCATATAGGAGCAGTAAAAATCTTACTAAAAACACAATTCGGAGATCGAATTAATTTTCCTATTAAAATGGCTGTTGTTGATAATAGAATCATTAACAGACAAGATGCTCTCTTAGGGGCAGTACAAGGAAATTTAGCATATGGTAAATTTATGTTTATCGTATATCCTAAATTTGCTTTACATCGAGATTCAAAAGATTTCGATAAAACTCTTAGTTTCATACATCAATGTGAAAGAACTGATCTTATGGAACCAGGAAATAAAGTATTTACGATTAATTATTTAATATCGTATGCTATAACCAACAATACTCATTCTATAGAGTATAAAGAAAAAGAGAGTATAACAATCGAAGATATATTCTCAGATATAGGAACAGTTGAGGAAAGTAAATTTACTAAACCCTCACAATTACATGAAAATTGGGTAATTAATATAGCTTGAAATAAACAAATTCTAGAATCTAGACCCAGACATAGCTTTTCTGGACATACTCTAAGAATTATAGAACCAGCTTCTACTTCTACAGAAGCACAATTAATACAACCTATGTCGGAAAGAATCTAACTAATCTATTGAAGCAAAACCGTTTTGTCCACATGGCATCATTCTAGATGTCCACCTAGATGCCAACTAGATGCCATGTCACATATTACCTTTCTTATTCATGCCAAATACATACTATATAAACCTTAACATTACAACCACTCAAATTCATTTTTATTTCTCTCTCTCTCTCTCTCTTCGATACATTAGCCGTCAAGATGTATTCGTTTTCATTTCTTACGTTCGTCTCTTCGATATATTAGCGGTACATAACATTCCGGTAAGTATTTATTCTACGGTAATGATCAATTCTCATATATTATTCGTTACTTGCATTGCCATTTCATTTTCTTTTTACTTTATTGTTTGTATTATTTTTTATTTTAATCTGATTTTCCTATAAACTATATAGGTTCTACATCAAACTCCAAGAGTCAATGGATATGTTGAAGTGTTTGAGATATACGAAAATATGATTGATGTATTTCGTTATCGGAATTATTCTGTTAATTATTCCGGTTACATCCTTTGATAATTTTTACTAAATTGCTTTTTAATAATTCTGTATATTTAATATTATTGATCTTTAATAATTTCAGTTTCTGGCGGCCCAACTTGCTAGATTGGCTAATTGCATGGATGGAGCATTTGATTAAAAATAGGTTGATTGTGTTTGTTTTGGTCATTGCGAATGTATTTTAGTTATTAATTTACGATTATTTATTATTTTATCGAGGTCACACAATTCATGTAAATTAATTCATTTTTATATAAATAATCTATATTTTTTTTGTGTTAGCATGTGTGAATCTTATATTGAAAGTCTTGAAAATAATTTTGTTAAAAAAAAAACTAACAGTATATTGTTTACTTAGTGAATTTCCAAAAACATGGAAAGTTTTTTTTTTTTTGAATTTTGAATTCTAAAAAATGATATAATACAATTGTTTATGGAAAGATTTGACAATGTTTAATGGCTAAGTATCAAAATAAAACGTTTTACGTTTATTTAACCAATCTCAACAAAATTTCCATATTTTATATTTGACCAATTTTTAATTAGGTATAAATGTCAAAATTAATGTCAGTAACAAATTAACCGATTTGATTTTAATTTGACCAATTAAATGTTTTAGTACTCTCCATAATACTCTTCATAATTTTAACACTCTCCATAATACTCTCCATAATTTTATATTTGAACAACAAAAGGTTTTAATGCTCTTCATAATTTTAAACACATTTCAAAATCTTTCCATAATATTTTGAAGTTTTCAAATTAACCGATTTGATTTTAATTTTTATAATTATTTCTAAATTAATTAGTCAAATTAGTAGAATTAATTAGTAAAATTAAAACCGATTTGATTTTAATATTTGTGATTTGGCTTTAACTTTTACAATTATCTCTATATTATTTAGTAAAAATATTAGAACACAAGTTTATTGTTTTGATATTTTTTTATTATTCATAAAATTGAACCATAACATTTGATTTAATATATCTAAGTATCTGACTAAAATGTTTAACTAATTTTTTTTGGGATTTTTATATATTTCCCCTTCCTAAACTTTTGAAATTATATATTTTCTCAAAATACAAGTTTTTAATGCACAATGTGCAATGCTCTTTAAGCACGGTTTGGGGAAATATGTAATTTCAAAGTTTAGGAAGGGGAAATATGTAAATGCCCCAATTTTTTTTAATAAGAAAATGTAAATTTATATATCTCAGTTTTTTTATAATACCTTTAATTTATGCTCAATATTTATAGCATATTTAAACTCATTTCAAATTCGAAAGTTGACCAATCTTTCAACAAACTTTTAAAGTTTTTAATACTCTCCATAATTTTAAACCCATTTCAAAATCTTCCCATAATTTTTTGAAGTTTTCAAATTAACCGATTTGATTTTAATTTTTATAATTATTTCTAAATTAATTAGTTCAATTAGTAAAATTATTATTTATATATGAACACGACTTTTACATTTCATTAAATTTATATGATGTTACACACACACACACACATATATATATATAGTGTAAGACCCCGAATCCCGGGAATCCTACAGTTGGTAATCACATTCAAAAATTCTTGAAAATTTTAAACCAAGCAAGTTCGTTTAATTAAAAACAAGTTCAGAGTAAATGAACAGCGGAATTTCATAAGCGTCACAAATTTAGTCACAAACATTAAAGTCAAAAACAAGTTTAGTTTATTAAAATCGTTTCAGAGTTATTAGATAGCGGAATTAGTAGAAAACATTAAGTATTTGAAATTTCCAAAACTATAAAATAAAATAATTATCTTGTTGGAAGTCCCCAACTAGAAATGCCTTCAACCGTCCGAGTATTGTCCAAGCGGTAATCTCCAATCCTCAACCTAAAAATCAATCTAACATACATACAAAGTCAGCTTGAGCTGAGTGAATTCAAGTTTTCCATAAGTAACATCCAATAAACAATTTAACTCCATAAGTATAAAATGTATGAGAAAATCATAAGTAATTAGTTATATAACTTTCCTTGGTCAAGTCATAGGTAAAAAAAATAATAAATAACTCTTCTTGATCAAATCATAAGTAAATAAAACATTAAACATCTTTTCTTGATCAAACACACAACACGTGTCTCCTCACCCCGGGTCTTCCCCGAGTAATATATTTGACCCGGCTGCAGTTTAACAAAAACCAACAAAATCATGCAATACGAGCCTCCTCACCCCGGGTCATCCCCAAGCAATATATTTGACCCGGCCGCAGTTTAACAAAAACCAACAAAATCATGCAACACGAGCCTCCTCACCCCGGGTCATCCCCAAATAATATATTTGACTCGGTCACAGTTTAATAATACAAAAGTCACGCAACACGAGCCTCCTCACCCCGAGTCATCCTCGAGTAATATATTTGACTCGGTCACGGTTTAACATACCTAAACACGTGATACGGGCCTCCTCACCCCGGGTCTTCCCCAAGTAATATATTTGACCCGACCACGGTTTAGCAGGATGGCGGGCCTCCTCACCCCGGGTCATCCCCAAGTAATATATTTGACCCGCCAGGACATAAACATGCAACACAGGTCTCCTCACCCCGGGTCTTCCCCAGGCAATATATTTGACCCGGTTATAGTTTACCCACACATACACATCCACATACACACTTACCAACATCAATTTCAAGCATTCAACCAAACCATATCATCACATTCAATCCATTAATAATGGATGATCTAGAAATTAATACTTGGCCTAATAGTATCCTCGAGCCTAGACCATAAATAATGTATGTAACCTTAAGGAATATATGACCATAAACGAGTCTAAAATATCCTACGACATAGAAAATAATTCAAACATAGCTTTCAAAATGCACAATCACGAATAAGACCATGTAATACCATCCAAATAGTTTAAGCGATTAAAATCGGGTAAAATTTGTAATAGGGTGTGTATGCTAGCCCAAAACGTAAAAAGAGTAAAAGGGCATCATGAACTCACCTGACACAAGGCACGAATTCACCACGAGCTAGAGAACCCTTAAGTATCCCCACAATTCAAACGCCTGTCGGTTTACATACAATCATTAGTAACGACACAGAAAAGACTCGTTTATCCTACGCGACGTTCTAACATGGTTCGAGTTACCTAAAGCCTTGACCTCATCAAACTCAATCATAACAGCCCCCGGGGCCTTACATTTACCGACATGACCCGTAGATACTCCCGGGTATAAAGAATTCCCAAATTACCCCGGAAGCACTCGGTGAGACTAATATGCGCGTTTAAGAGTTGTTTAGGCACATAACATCCAACTTAGCCCCGTGTGGACCCAATTAGATAAATTCACAGCCAATAAGTCCACACGACGCTACATGAGTTGAATGGGTCAGTAACTCGCAAACACAACGCACCAACTATCAAATAAACGCGGATTCGCGTTGTATCGACCCGTTTGAGTAACCGACAACCAATTCAGCCCCAATACTTACAAAAATCATTTTTCCACTGCCCGTATATCAAACCAAGGTTACACAAACTGAATTGGTTGTTAGTTCCCTCAAACAACACGCTAGACGGAACAATAGACAAACTAGACAACCGGAACCTAGCTTTCACTTCATCAACAATTGACCAATCTAACGAATGGCAAAACTCATGATACTAAAGTATGATATACAAGACATACCTAGGAAGATGATAGAGAAAGAACTTCAATTAAAACAGCCCCGAAAGGACCTCAATTGGTCAGCCACCGGTTAAGTCCTAAACCAAAAGAATTGATCAATGTCGAGAATAAGGAGCAGATTTTAGCATGCAAAAGTGTGTTTTATTACATAGGAAAATCATAGGGATAAATTATGAAATTATACCAGAATTTTATAAATGTATAAGGTTTTTAAAAATATTTTTATTATATTTTTCCAATACACACAAAAATCATAAAAATTCCTCCAACACAGAAAGGTACGTGCAGCTAATTCAGTGCGCAGCAAAAGTGTTTAATTTGTTTAAAAATCATTCCCAAACCAAATTAAACGATTCCAATTGGGTTGTAATCTTAACTCAAAATATGAACTTTCAGAAGTGGAATCAGCCAATTTGGATTGTCAAAAAAGAGTTATGATGTCGGGAATACAGACCAGAATCCATCACCCGCATCAGCTTTGACACCCGATCTTATAAAATCATAAAAACCATTCGAATCTCGTCCAAAAATTACATATTATACCTTTCTGGAAACTAGACTCAAAGTAGAACATCATAGAAACAAGATTCGATTAAAAACAATAAATTTTCATTGAGTTATAGACTGAACAATAAATGAGTATGAATCTGTCAGAAACTGTTATTATTAAAACTCAACCCTAACATGTTCAACAAAGGGTTTAATGGTGAAAAAGACTTGCATGGACGTTAGACTAACCTTGAATTAGATGATTACGCTTGGACTTGGCTACAAAAAAAAAAAAAAAAAGGGAGCCCTAGCTGCTGCTGCTACCTGCGATCGGGATTAAGGGAATGAGGAGCAAGGTTAGGGTTTTGATTATAATATATTTACACTATGGCCCTCCAACTTGCAAAATGTGACAACTTGGATGAAAGGTTAAATGGTTAGGTTTATGAAAAGGACAAGGGGGTTCCCAAAGGATGCCGGATCAAACCCGAAAATATACCAACCGTACAATGCTTCACACTGATAGACGAAAATGTCGGGTGCTACATACCAATCTAACACGTTAAGTTATAAGAGGCGATGATTTGAGCAAGAGGATAGATAAACAGACTTTTAAAACGTATTACAAGGCTCTAAATTAGGAAGATGAAACCCCGGATTTTAAACAAACAAAATTTACGGGCGTTACATATAGGCAAAGTGTAGAATGAAAACCCGCTTGAGTTGTGAAAACCTGCGAAAACCCTATGTAACATAGGTTTTTTTTTTTTTGGTTACATGTAATATATGTTGTAACATTTAATACAAAACATCGAAACATTAAAAAAAATTGTTTTGCTATTTTGTTAACATTTTTCTACTAATTTTTTTATGTGTTTTTAGGAGAGAGAAAAAGTTATATTTATGTTAACATCTTTTATTAACTTTAATTGTGAATCACAAGATTTAATCTTTAATTAAAAACATGTGGTTGAGAATGAGTTTCTTGAGTTTTCACAACTTAAGTGGGTTTTTATTTTAACCTAACCCTATATATATATATATATATATATATATATATATATATATATATATATATGTATATTACGTTTTAAATAATTCCACCCGTGTGTAACACGGGTACTATCCTAGTAGATAAATATGGAGAAATTTTTAAAGAGGTTATAGGAATATAATGTCTTTAACACCAATTCTAGAAGCAGTTAAAGCTTTAGATGATGCAATCAGCTTCTTTGAAGCTGAAATAATTTTAAATTTAGACAGAATTAATAGAACAAGAGTTGATTTTATGTTAAAATATAGCATAAAAGCTCAAAATATAGGAGTCTTCAAATAAGAAATAGTTGCCGCTAGAAAGAAACTTTTTAAGCTTAAAGCAAGAAAAACTCTTATAACTATAACATGAGTTCTCTTGTAAAGTTAGAAGAATTAATTAGAGATCTAATTAATAAAGTAGAAAAATTATCTACTAACGAAAATATAGAGGCTATAGCTACAAAAATCATTAAAGATGTCTCCGAAAAAATTGATAAAATAGAGGAAGTTAAGCCTCAAAAGCTAGAACAGCACATTAAAATCTTCAACGAAAAAGGAAGATTTCAAAAATACTCTTTTCCTAACTTTAATGTAGGAAATCCGTCATTAGGAAGTTCTAAGTGACCAAATGCATTAAAATGGCCTTTCGGTACAAAAGAACAATAAAATATTAAAAGAAAGAAATTCTGGGAAAATTGTAAAAACTTGACAAAAGATGTCAAAAGATGTCAGAACCCATGTGCAAGTCTTTAAAACCCATATGACGTGTTTTAGAGCAATAATGACTAATATGGAGATTGACCTTCAAGTAGAAAAATGTCACATAATTTGAAAACTCATCATAATTCATGAAAATTGGAATATGCATCCATGTGACAAATTAAAAATTATATCCGAGCTAATAAAGCAAAAACCAAAGCTTGAAAAAGAAATTCAAGAGCTTAACAAAACTAAAAAATGAGTTATATTTCTCAAAAACTAGAACAAATCTTTGATAGCCAGCTTGAGACATGCTTAGCTGAGCAAATACATGAACTATTTCAATTAATGTCACTAAGTGTTAAAGAATGCGAACAAAAGTTTTCTGAAAATAAGAGTCTTAGAGACAAATATTTTCCAGAACAGGTTTTCACTATAAAAGAACCTAAAACTGAAAAAGAAATCACTTCAGAACCTATAACTAAAGATGAAATTTCTTCTGGAGAAGAAACTCCTATATATAATAGTAGAACAAATTGAGCCAGTACTAATTGTCTATGCCTTATCACAAAGGTATACCAAATTCAAATAATGGAAGTTCAACTGCAATTGACACCATTAAAATAGACTGTATCTTCGGTCTTGAAAAAAGAAAAGAAGTTATAGACAAATGGAATACTGAGATTAGTCTTATTATCCAGTCTAATCCAGAAGAGTTCTCTAATGCTAAGGCATTACTATTATTAGTAGAGCACAAATCTTCAGGAATCATCCAAGACTTCATTAAAGGTACAACTTGGAATGAAAATATGCATGGTATAAACCTCTTTGATCAAATAATCAATGCCATGTATATGATGTTATTTGGTCTTGATTTTCTCACAAATAAAGACCAAGAAAATAAAAAATTGCTGGAAAAAGCAAGGCAAAATCTTACAAAATGTAACATCCCGAAATTTCCAAAATAATATTAATTGTATTACTTAATAATAGAGGGAAAGTTTACTCGGGTTATTGGGAAATAAATAAATAGAGTAGGAGTTGGTATGGGTCGGGCTAGTGTTGGGTAATGGATATGGGTTATGGACTTGAGTTATGAAAGAAGGAAGGAGAGTCCATGGGCTTAAGCCCATGATCCCTAAATATAAATACCATTAATCACTCCTCATTCTCACATATTCCATACACACACACCCAAAACACACACGACCCGAA
Organism: Bidens hawaiensis; assembly: GCF_021521415.1. Lineage (NCBI taxonomy): Eukaryota > Viridiplantae > Streptophyta > Magnoliopsida > Asterales > Asteraceae > Bidens > Bidens hawaiensis. The sequence continues at coordinate 32,073 of NW_027498379.1, read as the reverse complement.
CCAAGATCCGAAGGCGAAAACCCGAGCTTGTTGGTGCTGGAACGTTGTGACGGACCAAAACAACATCAAGGCTTAACCGTGTTCGTAGTTCGACTCGTTCAAGGTACGTTTATAGTTAGAAATCGTTCGTGTAGGTTCGGGTTGATTTGAGAAATGATAGATCTGAGTTTGTATGGTAAAAACGAATCCAACAAAGCTAATCTTACTGAAAATGGTTATGATTTGATGGGTTAATCGATTGATAAAAAGAACCCGTAACCTATATGCCTAAATCGCACCCTTTAAACATCGATGTTAGGTCGATTTGATGGTTGGGGTTTGTAGGCGCTGGTCAGACGATTCCGTGGATACCTAAATCGAGTTATTTGGTTAAGAAACGAAGGATTTAAGAACGAACAGTAGCTGCAGACGACAACTTCGCCTGCAAGCTAAGTTCGCCTGATGAACTTCGCCTGCAAGCTAAGTTCGCCTGATGACAACTTCGCCTAAAGCCAAGTTCGCCTGATGACAACTTCGCCTAAAGCCAAGTTCGCCTGATGACAACTTCGCCTAAAAGCTAAGTTCGCCTGATGACAACTTCGCCTAAAAGCTAAGTTCACCTGATGACAACTTCGCCTAAAGCTAAGTTCGCCTGATGACAACTTCGCCTAAAGCTAAGTTCGCCTAAGGTTTAACTTCGCCTAAAGCTAAGTTCACCTAAGGTTTAACTTCGCCTAGAGTCAAGTTCGATTAGAAAATAAATTAAAACGATAAGTAAAAGTAATCTAATACTAGGCCACCAGATTAAATCAGGCGAGTATTGATACGTGTAACTTATACAGTCAGCCGAGCTCAGTTAAAGAAGGGATTTACAACTATCGGAGGAAGAAGCAGAGTTCAGGTAAGTTTCTAGCCCCATTCCTTGTTATGTTTTCGGGGCTGTGTGCATACTCGATGTGAAGTGTGAATACACTTACCTTAAGTGGTAAGTGTATGCTATAGATGTTATACGAGGTATATATTTTATAATGCTTGTCGGTACGTGAACGATCTTCGGATATTGCACGTATCGCCAAGGATAGTAACTTCCAAGTGGTTGATAGTGTGTACGAATGTTATGATGTGACTTGTTTATTACGTAAATACCGGATTGATATGAAGTGTGATATAGGCAGGTAGAGGTAGAGTGTGTTAAAAGTGGCAAGAGTCTAGCAAGGGTGTTAGTGGCATAACGTGAGCGCGTGATAGGGAAGCCTGTACGTGCCATCGTTATTATGTGTGTATGATTGTTGATGTGACATGCTTATTATGTAAATGATATGAAGCGTGTTGTAGACAAGTAGAGGTAGAGCATGTTAGAAGTGGCAAGGGTCTAGTAAGAGTGTTAGTGGCATAACGATAGTACGGGGTAGGGTAAGCCTATACGTGCCTTCGTTATTAAAGTGGTAAAGTGGCATAACGATTTACGTTATTAAAGTGGCAAAGTGGCAAGGTGGTAGGTGTAAATAAGAGGCTAAGTGGTAAGGTAAGCAGGTTAGATGTGAAAGTGTGAATACACTTACCTTAAGTGGTAAGTGTATGTTAGAAGTGGCAAGGTTCTAGTAAGAGTGTTAGTGGCATAACGATAGTACGGGGTAGGGTAAGCCTATACGTGCCTTCGTTATTAAAGTGGTAAAGTGGCATAACGATTTACGTTATTAAAGTGGCAAAGTGGCAAGGTGGTAGGTGTAAATAAGAGGCTAAGTGGTAAGGTAAGCAGGTTAGATGTGAAAGTGTGAATACACTTACCTTAAGTGGTAAGTGTATGCTATAGATGTTATACAAGTAGCTATTATGTAATGCTTGTCGGTACGTGAATGATCTTCGGAGATTGCACATATCGACAAGGGGTATGGTTGTTAAATGAATGATGTAAAGAACGCCTAGAGTGTTCTTATGCTATAATGTAATTATTGTATATGTGAAGTATGTGTATACAGGTACATGAATGGTATGTGAGTTCTACGTTCGACATAGTAAGTTAGGATGGCAAATCCCTCTAACTTCTGTTGGACATAGACTTGGCAGGTGATGGCGTAGTTAAGGACTGCGAGCCTTATACGTGATGTAGATGATAGATGTAAACGTAGATAGGGACGGTGGGCCTTATACGTGTTATAGGAGATAGACGCCAACGTAGATAAGGACTGCGGACCTTATACGTAACGTAGATAAGGACTGCGGACCTTATACGTAATGTAGATAGGCGTCAGCACAGGAAAGGACTGTGGACCTTATACGTGCTTTATTTGTAGCATAGGGGAGGACTGCGGACCTCGTATGTGCTATGAATTAGGTGGCAACATAGGGAAGGACTGTGGACCTTGTACGTGTTGTGGAAGTGGGATGGTATAGGAAGGACCGCGGATCTTGCACGTACCATGAATGGTGAACATAGGTAAGGACTGCGGACCTTTTACGTGTTCACGACCTTGAGTACAGGTATAGACGGCGGACTATGAACGTACTCTCGGTAGACTGAGGTTAGTGATTGTAGATATGTATGTATGTATGGTAGTAAGTATGTATGTAGAACAGAAGGGTAACTAGTGAAGTATGGATATGTATCTTCGGATATGTATGTATGTGTTGTATTGTATGGCGTACGATTAACTAGAACTCACTCAGCGTAGCTGACTTTTAGTATGCACGCAGGTGAGAGAATGAGACAGCTAGCTTGAGCGGGCACATGGTGGCGAATAGGAGACTGGCATCTGAAGACTCAAGATGTTTTAATGTAATTGACGTTTATTTTGAAAGACAAGAATGTTTAATTAAGGCAAGTTTTGGATTGCTGTAACGTTTCATGAAAGTTTTTATATTCCGCGAAAGTTTTAATGAACTCTGATTTGTAAGAACTGTGTTTATGAGTAAATCCGACGCGAAAGTAGGGCTACCGGGTTCGGGGCCTTACACAAAAGCACAAATATGTGATATATGTCTTTTAGACGATTTTACTTGCTTATTTGAGCAAAACTTATACAAGTTAAGTACGGGTGAATATCATTATTGGATAGAAGCCTACTTAATGAAAATCCCATCGTAGGAGAAAAAGCCAAAGAAAGATGGAATAAAGAAAATAACCCTTTAACTATGCATTCCCTCGGATTTGCTACAAGGATTGTTAAAGAAGAAATTGCAGTTTATTGTGATTTCTCCAACAAACAAAAATAGTTAAAAAAGATTTAACAAAAAATATTGTAGTACTTTAACTGAAGCACCTCAATTATCCTTTGGATGTGACCCACACAAAGATAAAAAAATACTTCAAAAAGAAGTATAAAACAAAAAGAAAGTTTTGGAAAACCAAGAAAAAAAATTTTACACCTGGTAAATATTTTTCAAAAGAAAAACCAAAGATCTGTCCGCAAGGAAAGAAAAAATGTAGATGTTGGATATGTTCTGAGGAGGGACATTATGCCAACGAATGTCCTAACCGACAAAAATTCCTAGAGAAAACAAAGTTTATTCTAGAAGCGGAAGAAGAAGGATATTTCCTTCTGAAAATATTTACGATGGATATAATCAGGTATATTCAGTAACAGTCAAATACGACTCTTCTGACGATTTTACTGATTTAGAATGACTACAACCCCTAAGCGGGAAGAAAATGAATTAGGCAAATTACATTTTGTCAAAATATTTTAAAACAAGAAGAATTGGTTTATGCTAACATAAACAATCCCAACTCTATTTATATCAAAGGAAAAATTTTTCTTAAAGGATATAAAACAATAACTTTACATTGCTATGTTGACACCGGAGCTAGTCTCTGTTTAGCGAGTAAATACGTTATTCCTGAACAAATTTGGGAAAACACACCTAAATATATTAAAGTAACAATTGCTAATGAAGAAACAGTTAAACTAAATAAGGTTTGTAGAAATCTTATAGTTTATTTTTCAGGAGAACCATTCCTATTCCTACCATTATCAACAGGAATCTGGAATAGATATGCTTATTGGAAATAATTTCTGTCAGCTGTATGGACCCTTACACAATAGTTAGATAGAATCTCTTTCAATCTTAATCAAGAAATGATTCTGATTAAGAAAATAACTAAAACACTTCGGGTAGGGAAACCTGATTTTTTTGAATCAATGAAAAAGGATTCAAAAATAAAATAAATCCGTTGTACGAATATAACTCAAGAAGTTATAAAACCAGAAGAAAAGTATTTACTTGAAATACAAAAATACCAAAAAAATAGAAGCAGTAATTGAAAAAGTATGCTCAGAAGAAAATCCTATTGACCTAGAAAAATCCAAAAACTGGATGAAGACGTCAATAATGTTAATAGACCCTAAGACTGTAATTAGAGTAAAACCAATCCACAGGATAGGGAAGAGTTTAGCAAAAAAAATTAAAGAGTTACTTGAGTTAAAATTAATTGTTCCAAGTAAATCACCTCATATGTCACCGGCTTTTCTAGTTGAAAATGAAGCTGAGAAAAGAAGAGGAAAAAAGCGAATGGTCGTAAATTATAAAGCGGTTAATGCAGCAACAATAGGAGATAGTCATAATCTTCCTTGCATGCAAGAATTATTAACCCTCGTAAGAGGAAAAACCATATTTTCTAGTTTCCACTGCAAAAGTGGTTTCTGGCAGGTACTGTTAGATGAAGAATCTCAGTTATTAACTGCATTTACATGTCCTGATGGTCATTATCAATGGAAGGTAGTTCCTTTCGGATTAAAACAAGCTCCTAGCATATTTCAAAGACATATGCAAAATGCTTTAAGAGGACTAGAAGATTATTGTACCGTCTATGTAGACTATATTATAATATTTTCTAGCTCTGAGGAACATCACTATTTTCGTGTTTTATCAGTTCTAAAAACAACTGAAAAACACGGAATAATTTTGTCAAAAAAGAAAGCAAATCTTTTTTAAAACAAAGATAAATTTCTTAGGTCTAGAGATAGATCAATGAACTCATTGTCCACAAAAACATATTTTGGAAAATTTACATAAATTTCTTGATACTTTAGAAGACAAAAAACATCTACAGAGATTTCTAGGTGTTTTAACTTATGCAGAAAGCTACATCCCGAAGCTAGCATAGCTCAGAAAACCGTTACAAGTAAAACTAAAAATGGATTACGTATGGGACTGGAAAAAATCCGACACCGACTACATTAAAAAGATAAAGAAAAACTTAACAAGTTTTCCAAAACTTTATTTTCCAAAAGAAGAAGACTCCCTTATAATTGAAACCGATGCCTCAAAATGATTTTTGGGGAGGGGTCTTAAAAGCAAAAACAGTTGATAGAGAGGAAATTTATAAATACACCACTGGAAGTTTCAAACCAGCTGAAAAGAATTACCACAGTAATGAAAAAGAATGAATGGCAGTAAAAAACACCATTTCAAAGTTTTCTATTTATCTAACCCCTGTAAAATTTCTAGTCAGGACAGATAATAAAAACTTCACTAATTTCCTAAAAACAAAAATTTCAGGAGATAAAAAACAAGGACGCCTTGTCAGATGGCAAATGTGGTTTTCAAGATATTCCTTTAATATTGAACATCTTGAAGGAGAAAAGACGTGCTAGCTGATTGCTTAACATGTGACTTTCAAAATGCGTAACCAATGACGTAATCTTTTTCTATAAATAGGATGTCTCTTTCACCAAATACGTCACACCCACATTTAGAAAAGAATTGTGATGGAAGAAGAGAAAGAAAATATCAAGGCTCTATGCCCAAAAGAAAAAAACACTTTTAATAGAATTACAAGCTGTGCAACAGCAAATTGCGTTATACAACAAATTGCTTAACGCCAAAACTGTAAGTTCTGTACAGGAAGACGGAAGTCTAAAAACAGAATCTATTCCTTTACAAACGGCTAAAGGTAAAGAAAAATCAAGTCTGTTGACCCCTGATGCTTTTGGAAAAAGCATACATACGACAAAAGATGAGCCACAATCATCTTCTAGTCCGGAAGCAAACGGCTCCGGTAAAGACGACTCAAATCCGTTCATGGCTGAAAGTTTGCCAAAAACTATTAAAACCACGTATGCCCAAAATGTTACATCTCCAGGAAATCAAAAGATGAGATTCTATGCCATTTTTTATGGAGACCACAGAGGAATCTATGAAGACTAGGCTATTGTCTCAAGATATGTCCAGAATACAACGGTTCCCTCAAAAAATTTGGCTCTTTGTTACAAGCTCAACAAGAAGCCACAAGATACTCTGCATAATTTGGTAGAAAAGAAATACCATTAAGGGTTACTATCCTTCCCATGCCTGTAGTAACAACAAAGAAAACCTCACCGGTTAGCTTTTCAAATTCAATATTGAAAAAAGAAAGGAGTAAAGAATAGAGATCCAAAATGAAGAAATCGATCTAATTAGTTTAGACGAATTCCGATTAGCTTGGTCAAAAGTCAGGGCCCTTAGTCCTGAAGACTTTGAAGTCGAACATGTATTCACGGAATACAAAACGACAAAAAGTCTATAGAACTTATGTTCGGGAGCGGATCCCCATTTAGTCAATCTAGCATTCTCTGCTGGATTAATTAAAAATATTTATCGTTCAGCAAACTTACAAGAAATCAAATTGTTTACAGAAGGAATGAAGAAGGCTGTAAAAACCTTCAGAAAGAAGATAGCAGCGGCTAAAGATGCCAACATCTACATAGAGGGCACTTCTGCATTACCAGATCAAGGAAAAAGCTCTCCCGCCTTACATCTTTTGGAGGTAGAAATGTCAAACCTTCCAAAATAATGGAAGAACGAGAGGATGTTAGCAACTGGGTCTCCATTAGAGTTAATGGATATCTAAAAATTTTAAAAACTCTTCAGCGAATTACGGTTGGAAGTCTCAAAAAAATTTATTACTGCAGCCAAAAAAACTGCGTAATATTAGTTACAACAATACCCCCTACCCGTGCATGAAAACCATGCAACAGAAACCATTGAGCAGCGAATTATCCTCAATGAGCTCGATGTAGGCCCTGCCACCAAAAAAATTAATGTGCCAACAACTAACACCCACAATAGAAAACCATGCATGTGAAGAATGCAGATAAAACGGTATCCTCTTAGATGAAATAATGGAGGATACATGTGAATTGGAACCTACATATGGGTTCATTGATTAAAGAAAAGCAAGCACGCGAATAAAGCTGGCAAAGCGACAACCTCTCCGTCGAATAATGGAAGACACGTGACTAGGACCCCACATGGGTTCAGTTATGTAGAAGATTGCGTAAGCACTTGCGTAAACAAAAAGAACTTTACGTTCAATTTTTTTTCTATATAATGTAACATAGATAGAGGCATCGAATGCACTCCGAAGAATTTTAATTTTATTTGTGTAACCTTAAGCGATGTGTGAGTAAGCTCCCCCTTAGGTGAAAATGATATAAATATCCAGAAGTTCTTCCTTCGGGAAGAACAGTTATAAATAATACATTTCTTTTGTCAACATCTCTGAGTCTTGTTATGAAACCTGGAGTCCTGGAGTCATTTTTAATTCTGTCATGGCAGGAGGCCACAGGAAACTAATGATTGGATTGGTCATTGGTCACTAAGGTTCAGAGACAATGGAGATCTAAGGTACATCTATCTCATAATCGTTAAAAATCAAAACTGTTATACTCATTTTTAAAAATCATCGAAGTATAACAGCTATGAGATAGATATACCTTAGATCTCCATTGTCTCTGAACATTAGTGACGAGTGACCAAAGAAAATCCATTAGAAATGACTCATTTTTAAAAATCCATTCATTACTTTCCTATGGCCTCCTGCCTTAACAGAATTAGAAATGACTCCAGGACTCCATTTTCATAACAAAACTCAGAGATATTGACAAAAGAAAATTTTTAATTCTGTCATGGCAGGAGGCCACAGGAAACTAATGATTGGATTGGTCATTGGTCACTAAGGTTCAGAGACAATGGAGATCTAAGGTACATCTATCTCATAATCGTTAAAAATCAAAACTGTTATACTCATTTTTAAAAATCATCGAAGTATAACAGCTATGAGATAGATATACCTTAGATCTCCATTGTCTCTGAACATTAGTGACGAGTGACCAAAGAAAATCCATTAGAAATGACTCATTTTTAAAAATCCATTCATTACTTTCCTATGGCCTCCTGCCTTAACAGAATTAGAAATGACTCCAGGACTCCATTTTCATAACAAAACTCAGAGATATTGACAAAAGAAAATGTTTTATTTATAACTGTTCTTCCTGAAGGAAGAATTTCTGGATATTTTTATCATTTTCACCTAAGGGGGAGCTTACTCACACATCGCTTAAGGTTACACAAATAAAATTAAAATTCTAGGAGAGCATTCGATGCCTCTATCCCTTACATAGAGGGATAAAATTCTTTGGAGGGCACTTGCGTTATACAATGAATTGCTTAACGCCAAAACTGTAAATTCTGTACATGAATATGAAAGTCTAAAAACAGAATCTATTCCTCTACAAACGGCTAAAGGTAAAGAAAATTCAAGTCCGTTGACCCCTGATGCTTTGGGAAAAAGCATACATACGGCAAAAGATGAGCCACAATCATCTTCTAGTCCGGAAGCAAACAGCTCCGGTAAAGACGACTCAAATCCGTTCACGGCGGATAGTTTGCCAAAAACTATTAAAACCACCTATGCTCAATAGGTGACATCTCCAGGAAATCAAAAGATGAGATTCTACGTCATTTTTTATGGAGACCATAGAGGAATCTATGAAGGCTGGGCTATTGTCTCAAGATATGTCCAGAATACAGCGGTTCCCTTCATAAAATTTGGCTCTTTGGTACAAGATCAACATGAAGCCATAAGATATTCTGCATAATTTGGAAGAAAACAAATACCATTAAGGGTTACTATCCTTCCCATGCCTATAGTAACAACAAAGAAAACCTCACCGGGTAGCTTTTCAAATTCAACATTTGAAAAAAGAAAGGTGAAAAGAATAGAGATCCAAAATGAAGAAATCGATCTAATTAGTTTAGACGAATTCCGATCAGCTTGTTCAAAAGTCAGGGCCCTTAGTCCTGAAGACTTTGAAGTCGAACATGTATTCACGGAAGATAAAATGATAAAAAGTCTATACAACTTATGTCCGGGGCAGATCCCCATTTAGTCAATCTAGCATTCTCTGCTGGATTAATTAAAAATATTTATCCTTCAGCAAACTTACAAGAAATCAACTTGTTTAAAGAAGGAATGAAGAAGGCTGTAAAAACCTTCAGAAAGAAGATAGCAGTAGCTAAAGATGCCAACTTCTACATAGAGTGCACTTCTGCATTACCAGATTGGTATCAAGGAAAAAGCTCTCCCGCCTTGCATCTTTTGGAGGTAGGAATAGCCAAAACAAGAAACGTGTAACCTTCTAAAATAATGGAAGAACGAAAGGACGTTAGCAACTGGGTCTCCATTAGAGTTAATGGATATCTAAAAATTTTAAAAACTCTTCAGCAAATTACGGTTGGAAGTTTCAAGAAAATTAATTACTAATCATTAGTAACAGCAGAACCCTCCTACCCTTGCATGAAAACCATGCAACAGAAACCATTAAGCAGCGAATTATCCTCAATGAGCTCGATGTAGGCCTTGCCACCAAAAATTTATTGTGCCAAGAACTAACACGAACAATAGAAAACCATGCATGTGAAGAATGCAGATAAAGCGGCATCCTCTCAGATGAAATAATGGAGGATACACGTGAATTGGACCCTACACATGGGTTCATTGATTACAGAAAAGCAAGCACGCGAATAAACCTGGCAAAGTGACAACCTCTCAGTCGAATAATGGAGGACACGTGACTAGAACCCCACATGGGTTCAATTATGCAAAAGATTACGTAAGCACTTACGTAAACAAAGAGAACTTGACGTTCAATTTTTTTCCTATATATTGTAACATATGTAACGGATAGAGGCATCGAATGCTCTCCGAAGAATTTTAATTTTATTTGTATAACCTTAAGCGATGTGTGAGTAAGCTCCTCCTTAGGTGAAAATGATATAAATATCCAGAAGTTCTTCCTTCGAGAAGAACAGTTATATATAAAACATTTCTTTTGTCAACATCTCTGAGTCTTGTTATGAAACCTAGAGTCCTGGAGTCATTTTTAATTCCATCAAGGCAGGAGGCCATAGGAAAGTAATGATTGGATTGGTCACTCGTCACTAATGTTCAAAGACAATGGAGATCTAAGGTATATCTATCTCATAACTGTTATACTTCGATGATTTTTAAAAATGAGTATAACAGTTCTGATTTTTAAAAATGAGTAAAAATATCAAAGTATAACGGTTATGAGATAGATGTACCTTAGATCTCCATTGTCTCTAAACCTTAGTGACCAATGACCAATCCAATCATTAGTTTCCTTTGGCTTCCTGCCATGACGGAATTAAAAATGACTCCAGGACTCCAGGTTTCAAAACAAGACTTAGAGATGTTGACAAAAGAAAATGTTTAATTTTATAACTGTTCTTCCCGAAGGAAAACTTCTGGATATTTACATCATTTTCCCCTAAGGGGGAGCTTACTCACACATCGCTTAAAGTTACACAAATAAAATTAAAATTCTTCGGAGTGCATTCGATGCCTCTATCCCTTGCATATGTTACAATATATAGAAAAAAAATTGAACGTAAAGTTCTTTTTGTTTACGTAAGTGCTTACGTAATCTTCTACATAACTGAACCCATGTGGTGTCCTAGTCACGTGTCCTCCTTTATTCGACTGAGAGGTTGTCGCTTTGCCAGCTTTATTCGCAGGGGGAGTGTATGGCTGATCTTCTGAAAGACCAGTAAGAACCTCAAGACACAAGGCGAGCCATGGCTTGGAAATCTTCTGAACCTCAAGTAACTAGGCCTTCTAGACTTGAGAGAACCCTCAAACAACCCACTAGAAAATAAAAGAAGAAAAGACTCAAAAAGGTTTTTAAAGAGAGAAAGTAGAGAGAGGCTAGAGAGAAATATATAAGAACTTTTTATTTCTTTCCAAAGATGATTATAAACTAGGGTAACCCTCCTTTTATAGACCAAGGATGGGTTTCCATGACATCATCGCTTACATCGCACTAGTCAATTATATCATGGCTTACATCACACTAAATATTACATCATTTCTTACATCACACAAATATTAAAATATTAAACACACCTAGATGCTTTAATTATTCAAGAGTAATTAAGCTTTATTCTTAAACACATATTAAAACACACAACTTATGGGTTCTGCATCATCCTTATACTCTTTATCTCTAACGAGAGTCTGGGTGGGACAGATCATCTTCATAGGGGTCAAAATCATTATATCCTTCAACAAGACGAGTTTCTAAGTATTCTTCTAAAGTTTCTTTCCATTTTTTGGAGTATGGATTGTTGTTTTCCCAGACACCTTCTCCTTTTAGTACTTCAGCTGGTATTGATTCTAATGACACGTTGTTTGCATTTGCGAGACATAGTCGTGTGTCCATGTGTTCCTTTGGAGCCCAATATTTGTAGTTCGGGTGTGAGGGCCGTTTAAGGTTGAACCATAAGTGAACCAGTTTGCCCAACTTAATAATTGCGCTTCTGGGAGAATCTTTTGTTTGAACTGTAGCGTGTTTAGGAAGGCTGACATTATCAGGAACACATGGCCAATCAAGTGGAACTGAAACTTTTCAATTCCTTTCTTAACTGCTAAGATTTCTTTATATGTGGAATGATAATGCTTTTCTGATTCTTTAAATGTGCCGCTTTGACACCCTTATCGTCTTCTACAAGCAATACTGGTGCCCAGTATTCGTCACTAGCGTATGTCTGCAAGATGCGTTTGTCCGTTTGTGAAGGAATCTTTAAAGGGGGCATCTTGTCAGCAAATTCCTTTATTCGTCTGACTGCATGTGTTTGGCTTTCGATCCAAGTGGGAGGATTCTTTTTCAGTATGGGGAACAGATGATTTGTATGATTGGACAACTTAGGCAGAAAATCTGCCATATAATTGACTAATCTAAGAAACTGTTGAGTTTCTTTTTGTGACGTCAGCTTATCTAGAAACTGGTAGAGTTCTTTGGTAATATGTGGCTGAGGCTGGTTCTTGCAATCGACAATCTTCATTCCCAGAAATTTCATTCCTAGAAATTCAATAGAACTCACTCCAACCTCCATTTTCTTTTCTGAGAGCTTAATCCCATACTACTGGACAATAGAGTGGAACTTTTGTATAATTCCACATGGGCTTCTTCTGTTTCCGAAAACAGAAGGATGTCATCAATATAAACCAATGTGTTTTCAAGGATTGGTTCAAAAATGCGTATCATTGCCTTTTGGAAGACAGATGGTGCATTTTTTAATCCAAATGGCATTACTTTCCATTGGTAATGATGATTTGGGATGCAAAACGCCTTTTTCGGTCGTTCTTCAGGGCTGATCCCTAATTGCCAAAATCCATCTTTTAGGTCAAATTTGGAAAGTACCTTTGCACTTACTAGCGATTGGAACAGTGCTTTCTTTTGTGGGAGTGGGAACTTGTCGTCTGCTAGGAAGTGATTCAGTGGTTGTAGTTAATAACCAGTCTTAATTTTCCTCTGACTTGTTCACTTCTTTTGTTGACGTAGAATGCTTCACATGCCCAAGGAGATGTTGTTGGTTCAATGAGATCTTGGCTGGCCAGCTCTTGGCATTCTTGGATGGCTAGCATGGTGTGGTCTGGGTTCAAACCTGGATGACTGGCTCTTGTGGGGTGTATGTCTTCATTCTTCTTAAATGGCAATGTGACAAAGAAGGATGAGTTTAGCCATAATGGAGAATTGTGTTTTTTGAGAAATTCTGTGTGGCTATCAGAACAGGAAGTTTGGATGATCTTCCTTTTTATTTTTTCGATCATAGAAGAAGAAGATATCATAAACATTCTTGGAACTGTGCTCCATGGTTCAGTAAATTTTTTGTATCAGAGTCCTTCTCCAAACCTTAAATCTCGAAGCCGGTAGATGACGTCAAATCCTAGTAAGAGATCTTTACCATGGCTGTTTGATCCTAAAAACTTATGCTTGATTTTGCATGTGGGAAAAACCCTCAGATGTATCGGAACACTCCTTTTGGTGATTACGAATTATTCACTATTTGCCGCAATAAACGCTTGTTGATGTGGCTCCCATTATTCATCAGGGAGAATGTCTGGGTTTAGAACTGGAGCTCCGGATCCAGTGTTAAAGAATCCAATAACCGGAATTGGTTTAGCAAACGTACTAGTGAGAAGGTGAACCTTGGCAATTGGTTCTGGAACTTCTTTCTTTGGCTTGTGGATCTTATTTCGCTGGAAGTGATCTTTTGCCATATAACATGGAGTTGACCGTGATTTTAGGTTATCGGGGCGTCTTGCTCACGTGCTTATTACAAGATGAGTGTTTGGGTCTTCTTTATGGTAAGAAGTGATGGCTGAAGTGTTAACCGACAATATTTTTTGGTTATTATGGACCATAGCCCGAGAATTCTCATTCTTGGACAATGGTACTTCTGGATATGCCATCATCAAGTTATCATCTCTCTGACCTGCTTATCTTTCTTAGGACCACTTGTGGACGTCTTCTGTTCTATGCTACATGATGAAGCACCGCGGTTTGAGGAGGATTTTCTTGCTCTTGCTCTGATCTGGGCATGCTCATTTGACCAGAGATTCATTGATGGTGACGTTTGTAGAATGAGTGAACTGGTAAAGGTTACGGGTCAAAAGCTGTTCTGACAAACGGGGCACTCGGTAGCCTCTATGGATGAACCATGGTTGAAGTTCTCTGCTGCTTGTGTTGTCTTTCAAGATCCACAAGTTGTGCTTTAAGGAACTTCATTTCAGCCTCCGTTTGAACTAGGCTGCTTGGTGACTGTGAGCCAGGTCTTGCCTGGACTAGCTGGAGCAACTCGTTATGGAGTCCAAGTATCTTGGTACGGACTTCATAGATGATACTCTCAAGGCTTTGTAATCTGCTTACCAAGCCTTCTTGTGTTTGACTAAACCTGTTCTGCTGGGATAGGATGGTTTTGAGAATATTGTTTTGGGCAACAGCATTCTCGCTCTTTCAGTTGAGTGTGGTTTCAGAAGCAGTAATCTGACTTGAGGAGCCTGTGAGGTTCATAGTACTGGAAGGCTGTACTTTCCGGTTATGTTTGGTTTTTTGGACAGGATCTTCAAACGAAGTCAGAGCTGGGAACTCAGTCTGGTAGTCTAGACCAGAGCAAGAGCAAGAAAATCGTCCTCAAACCGCAGTGCTTCATCAAGCAGCACAGAATAGAAGACGTCCACGAGTGGTCCTAAGAAAGATGAGTAAATCAGAGATGATGACATGATGATGGTATATCATAAAGTACCACTGTCTAGGAATGAGAATTCTCGGGCTATGGTCCATAATAACCAAAAAATATTGTCGGTTAACACTTCAGCCATCACTTCTTACCATAAAGAAGACCCAAACACTCATCTTGTAATAAGCACGTGAGCAAGACGCCCCGATGACCCAAAATCACGGTCAACTCCATGTTATATGGCAAAAGATCACTCCCAGTGAAATAAGACCCACAAGCCAAAGAAAGAAGTTCCAGAACCGATTGCCAAGGTTCACCTTCTCACCAGTGCGTTTGCTAAACCAATTCCGGTTATTGCATTCTTTGACACTGGATCCGGAGCTCTAGTTCTAAACCCAGACATTCTCCCTGATGAATACTGGGAGCCACATCAACAAGCGTTTATTGCGGCAAATGGTCAATCATTCGTAATCACCAAAAGGAGTGTTCTGATACATGTGAGGGTTTTTCCCACATGCACAATCAAGCATAGGTTTTTAGGATCAAACAGCCATGGTAAAGATCTCTTACTAGGATTTGACGTCCTCTACCGGCTTCGAGATTTAAGGTATGGAGAAGGACTCCGATACAAAAAATTTACTGAACCATGGAGCACAGTTCCAAGAATTTTTATGATATCTTCTTCTATGATCGAAACAATAAAAAGGAAGATCATCCAAACTTCCTGTTCCGATAGCCACACGGAATTTCTCAAAAAACACAATTCTCCATTATGGCTAAACTCATCCTTCTTTGTCACATTGCCATTTAAGAAGAATGAAGACATAAACCCCACAAGAGCCAGTCATCCAGGTTTGAACCCAGACCACACCATGCTAGCCATCCAAGAATGCCAAGAGCTGGCAAGCCAAGATCTCATTGAACCAACAACATCTCCTTGGGCATGTGAAGCATTCTACGTCAACAAAAGAAGTGAACAAGTCATAGGAAAATTAAGACTGGTTATTAACTACCAACCACTGAATCACTTCCTAGCAGACGACAAGTTCCCTCTCCCACAAAAGAAAGCACTGTTCCAATCGCTAGTAAGTGCAAAGGTACTTTCCAAATTTGACCTAAAAGATGGATTTTGTTAATTAGGGATCAGCCTGAAGAACGACCGAAAACGGCGTTTTGCATCCCAAATCATCATTACCAATGGAAAGTAATGCCATTTGGATTAAAAATGCACCATCTGTCTTCCAAAAGGCAATGATACGCATTTTTGAACCAATCCTTGAAAACACATTGGTTTATATTGATGACATCCTTCTGTTTTCGGAAACAGAAAAAGCCCATGTGGAATTATTACAAAAGTTCCACTTTATTGTCCAGCAGTATGGGATTATGCTCTCAGAAAAGAAAATGGAGGTTGGAGTGAGTTCTATTGAATTTCTAGGACTGAAGAACTCTACCAGTTTCCAGATAAACTGACGTCACAAAAATAAACTCAACAGTTTCTTAGATTAGTCAATTATATGGCAGATTTCCTGCCTAAGTTGTTCAATCATACAACTCATCTGTTCCCCATTCTGAAAACGAATCCTCCCACTTGGACCGAAAGCCAAACACATGCAGTCAGACGAATAAAGGAATTTGCTGACAAGATGCTCCCTTTAAAGATTCCTTCACAAACGACAAACGACAAACGAATCTTGCAGACAGACGCTAGTGACGAATACTGAGCAGCATTATTGCTTGTAGAAGACGATAAGGGTGTCAGAACAATATATGGATACAAAAGCGGCACGTTCAAAGAATCAGAAAAGCATTATCATTCCACATATAAAGAAATCTTAGCAGTTAAGAAAGGAATTGAAAAGTTTCAGTTCCACTTGATTGGCCATAAGTTCCTGATAGAGATGGATATGTCAGCCTTCCCAAAAATGCTACAGTTCAAACAAAGGATTCTCCCAAAAGCACAATTATTATGATGGGAAAACTGGTTCACTCAGTGGACTTTTACTGTTAAGCATATAAAAGGAAAATATAATATCCTCATAGATTTCTTTTCAAGACCTAAAGAATACAAGCCAAAGGACTATAAATACAAGGAGACTCAGATGATCCAGCATCAATACATCAGACATCCCCACATCCTACCAACTTTATTCATGATGAATACCCAGGCCTGTCCACAAACCCAAACCAGCTTATTGATGATCTCAAAAACAAGACCATTCCCGAAGAAATCATTGAAGTGATTGCTGATCATACTTTAAAAAAGCGATCTCTGTTAACCTACAGAGATTTTCTCACAATCATTCAGAAAAGACATGGTCCGCTCATGAAGGGAATCATTTTCCACCCGGATTATCCGTTTATGAATGTTTTCCACCTAAAAAACCTCTATGAGTTGCCAAAGGAAGCGCTATGTCTTTTCTGGTATCTTTTTGAAGCTCACACAATTTCCATGACTTTCAATGCCAATAAGCTTCTCTCCTACATCATTGAATGTCAATGTGATAAAATGGACAAAGAAGCAAAAAACACGTTCACACTGCTTCAGTGGTTCCTCACTCCCCACCAATGGATTGAGGAAGTAACATCTTCAAAGAAGAAGTATTTTGTAGTATATTTCAGAAGGCCGGGATGTTATATTCCTCCATCAACAGGCAGCGATGGACAGTCAGTGGTTTTGCATGCCCTTTACTATTTTATCCACTCATGGTCCAACCTTAAACCCTCACACCCTAACTACAAATATTGGGCTCCAAAAGAACACATGGACACACGACTATGTCTCGCAAATCCAAACAACGTGTCATTGGAATCAATACCAGCTGAGGTACTAAATATCTGGGAATACAACAATCCATACTCCAAAAAATGGAAAGAAACTTTAGAAGAATACTTAGAAACTCATCTTGTTGAAGGATATAATGATTTTGACCCCTATGAAGATGATCTGTCTCACCCTGACTCTCGTTGGAGATAAAGAGTATAAGGATGATGCAGAACCCATATTTTATGTTTTAATGTGTGTTTAAGAATAAAGCTTAATTACTCTTGAAATAATTAAAGCATCTAGGTGTGTTTAATATTTTAATATTTGTGTGATGTAAGCAATGAATATTTAGTGTGATGTAAGCCATGACGTAATTGGCTAGTGTGATGTAAGCGATGATGTCACGGAAACCCATCCTTGGTCTACAAAAGGAGGGTTACCCTAGTTTGTAAATCATCTTTGGAAAGAAATAAAAACTTCTTATATATTTCTCTCTAGCCTCTCTCTACTTTCTCTCTCTAAAAACCCTTTTGAGTCTTTTCTTCTTTTATTTTCTGTGGGTTGTTTGAGGGTTCTCCCAAGTCTAGAAGGCCTAGTTACTTGAGGTTCAGAAGATTTCCAAGCCGAGGCTTGCCTTGTGTCTTGAGGTTCTTACTGGTCTTTTAGAAGATCAGCCATACACTCCCCCCTTTTATGCTTGTTTTTCTTTAATCAACGAACCCATATGTAGGGTCCAATTCACGTGTATCCTCCATTATTTCAACTGAGAGGATGTTGCTTTGTCTGCATTCTTAACATGCATGGGTTTCTATTGTGCGTGTTAGTTCTTGGCACAATAATTTTTTGGTGGCAGGTCCTACATCGAGCTTATTGAGGATAATTCGCTGCTCAATGGTTTCTGTTGCATGCTTTTCATGCACGGGTAAGGGGTTCCGCTGTAACTAATGATTACGCAGTTTTGGCTGCAGTAATTAATTTTCTTGAGACTTCCAACCATAATTTGCTGAAGAGTTTTTAAAATTTTTAGATATCCATTAACTCTAATGGAGACCCTGTTGCTAACATCCTCTTGTTCTTCCATTATTTTGAAAGGTTGGACATTTCTTGTTTTGGCTATTCCTACCTCCAAAAGATGCAAGGCGGGAGAGCTTTTTCCTTGATACCAATCTGGTAATGCAGAAGTGCACTCTATGTAGATGTTGGCATCTTTAGCTGCTGTTATCTTCTTTCTACAGGTTTTTACAGCCTTCTTCATTCCTTCTGTAAATAAGTTGATTTCTTGTAAGTTTGTTGAAGGATAAATATTTTTAATTAATCCAGCAGAGAATGCTAGATTGACTAAATGGGGATCTGCTCCGGACATAAGTTGTATAGACTTTTTGTCGTTTTGTCTTCCGTGAATACATGTTCAACTTCAAAGTCTTCAGGACTAAGGGCCCTGACTTTTGACCAAGCTGATCGGAATTCGTCTAAACTAATTAGATCAATTTCTTCATTTTGGATCTCTATTCTTTTCACCTTTCTTTTTTCAAATGTTGAATTTGAAAAGCTAACCGGTGAGGTTTTCTTTGTTGTTACTATAGGCATGGGAAGGATAGTAACCCTTAATGGTATTTGTTTTCTTCCAAATTATGCAGAATATCTTATGGCTTCATGTTGATCTTGTAACAAAGAGCCAAATTTCATGAAGGGAACCGCTGCATTCTGGACATATCTTGAGACCCAGCCTTCATAGATTACTCTATGGTCTCCATAAAAAATGACGTAGAATCTCATCTTTTAATTTTCTGGAGATGTCACCTATTGAGCATAAGTGGTTTTAATAGTTTTTGGCAAACTATCCGCCGTGAACGGATTTGAGTCGTCTTTACCGGAGCTGTTTGTTTCCGGACTAGAAGATGATAGTGGCACATCTTTTGCTGTATGTATGCTTTTTCCCAAAGCATCAAGGGTCGACGGACTTGATTTTTCTTTACCTTTAGCCGTTTGTAGAGGAATAGATTCTATTTTTAGACTTTCATATTAATGTACAAAATTTACAGTTTTTGCGTTAAGCAATTCATTGTATAACGCAAGTGCTCTCCAAAGAATTTTATCCCTCTATGTAAGGGATAGAGGCATCGAATGCTCTCCTAGAATTTTAATTTTATTTGTGTAACCTTAAGCGATGTGTGAGTAAGCTCCCCCTTAGGTGAAAATGATAAAATATCCAGAAGTTCTTCCTTTGGGAAGAACAGTTATAAATAAAACATTTTCTTTTGTTAACATCTCTGAGTCTTGTTATGAAACATGGAGTCCTGGAGTCATTTTTAATTCCGTTAAGGCAGGAGGCCATAGGAAAGTAATGAATGGATTGGTCACTCGTCACTAAGGTTCAGAGACAATGAAGATCTAAGGTATATCTATCTCATAGCTGTTATACTTCGATGATTTTTAAAATGAGTATAACAGTTCTGATTTTTAAAATGAGTATAACAGTTCTGATTTTTAAAAATGAGTAAAAATGTCAAAGTATAACGGTTATGAGATAGATGTACCTTAGATCTCAATTGTCTCTGAACCTTAGTGACCAATGACCCATCCAATCATTAGTTTCCTATGGCCTCCTGCCATGATGGAATTAAAAATGACTCCAGGACTCCAGGTTTCACAACAAGACTTAGAGATGTTGACAAAAGAAAATGTTTTATTTATAACTATTCTTCCCGAAGGAAGAACTTCTGGATATTTATATCATTTTCACCGAAGGGGGAGCTTACTCACACATCGCTTAAGGTTACACAAATAAAATTAAAATTCTTCGGAGTGCATTCGATGCCTCTATCCCTTACATATGTTACAACATATAGAAAAATTGAACGTAAAGTTCTTTTTGTTTACGCAAGTGCTTACGCAATCTTCTACATAATTGAACCCATGTGGGGTCATAGTCACGTGTCCTCCATTATTCGACTGAGAGGTTGTCGCTTTGCCAGCTTTATTCGCGTGCTTGCTTTTCTTTAATCAGTGAACCCATGTGTAGTGTCCAAGTCACGTGTATACTCCATTATTTCAACTGAGAGGATGCCGCTTTATCTGCATTCTTCACATGCATGGTTTTCTATTGTGCGTGTTAGTTCTTGACACAATAATTTTTTTGGTGGCAGGGCCTACATCGAGCTCATTGAGGATAATTCGCTGCTCAATGGTTTCTGTTGCATGCTTTTCATGCACGGGTACGGGGTTCTGCTGTAACTAATATTACGCAGTTTTGCCTGCAGTATTTAATTTTTTTGAGACTTCCAACCATAATTTGCTGAAGAGTTTTTAAAATTGTTAGATATCCATTAACTCTAGTGGAGACCCAGTTGCTAACGTCCTCTCGTTTTTCCATTTTTGGAAAGTTGAACATTTCTTGTCTTGGCTATTCCTACCTCCAAAAGATGCAAGGCAGGAGAGCTTTTTCCTTAATACCAATCTGGTAATGCAGAAGTGCACTCTATGTAGATGTTGGCATCTTTTGCCGCTGCTATCTTCTTTTTGAAGGTTTTACAGCCTTCTTCATTCCTTCTGTAAACAAGTTGATTTCTTGTAAGTTTGCTGAAGGATAAATATTTTTAATTAATCCAGCAGAGAATGCTAGATTGACTAAATGGGGATCTGCTCCCGGACATAAGTTGTATAGACTTTTTGTCGTTTTGTCTTCTGTGAATACATGTTCGACTTCAAAGTCTTAGGACTAAGGGCCCTGACTTTTGACCAAGCTAATCGGAATTCGTCTAAACTAATTAGATCGATTTCTTCATTTTGGATCTCTATGCTTTTCTCCTTTCTTTTTTCAAATGTAGAATTTGAAAAGCTAACCTGTGAGGTTTTCTTTGTTAACCTACAGGCATGGGAAGGATAGTAACCCTTAATGGTATTTCTTTTTTTCCAAATTCTGCAGAATATCTTGTGGCTTTTTGTTGAGCTTGTAACAAAAGAGCCAAATTTTTTGAAGGAACCGTTGTATTCTGGACATATCTTGAGACAATAGCCCAGTCTTCATAGATTCCTCTGTGGTCTCCATAAAAAATGACATAGAATCTCATCTTTTGATTTCCTGGAGATGTCACATTTTGAGCATAGCTGGTTTTAATAGTTTTTGGCAAACTTTCAGCCATGAACGGATTTGAGTCGTCTTTACCGGAGCCGTTTGTTTCCGGACTAGAAGATGATTGTGGCTCATCTTTTGCCGTATGTATGGTTTTTCCAAAAGCATCAGGGGTTAACGGACTTGATTTTCGTCTTCCCGTACAGAATTTACAGTTTTGGCATTAAGCACTTCGTTGTATAACGCAATTTGCTGTTGCACAGCTTTTAATTCTATTGAAAGAGTTTTTTCTTTTAGGCGTAGAGCCTTGATTTTTTCTTTCTCTTCTTTCATCACAATTCTTTTCTAAATGTGGGTGTGATGTATTTGGTGAAAGAGACGTATCCTATTTATAGAAAAATATTACGTCATTGCTTACGCATTTTGAAAGTCACGTGTTAAGCTATCAGCTAACACATTTTTTGCTCCTTCAAGATGTTCAATATTAAAGGAATATCTTGAAAACCACATTTGCCATCTGACTAGGCGTCCTTGTTTGTTATCTCCTGAAATTTTTGTTTTTAAGAAATAAGTGAAGTTTTTTTATCTGTCCTGACTAGAAATTTTACAAGGGTTAGATAAATAGAAAACTTTGAAATGGTGTTTTTTACTGCCAGTAATTCATTTTCACTACTGTGGTAATTCTTTTTAGCTGGTTTGATATAAATAGAGTTGGGATTGGTTATATTAGCATAAACCAATTCTTCTTGTTTTATAATATTTTGACAAAATGTAATTTACCTAATTCATTTTCTTCCCGCTTAGGGGTTGTAGTCATTATGAATCAGTAGAATCGTCAGAAAAGTCGTATTTGACTGTTACTGAATATACCTGAGTATATCCATTGTAAATATTTTCAGAAGGAAAATATCCTTCTCCTTCCGCTTCTAGAATAAACTTTGTTTTCTCTGGGAATTTTTGTCAGTTAGGACATTCGTTGGCATAATGTCCATCCTCAGAACATTTCCAACATCTACATTTTTTCTTTCCTTACGACAAATCTTTGGTTTTTCTTTTGAAAAATATTTACCAGGTGTAAATGTTTTTTTTCTTAGTTTTCCAAAACTTTCTTTTTGTTTTATACTACGTTTTGAAGTATTTTTTTTATTTTTGGGTGGGTCACATCCCTTTATAATTGAGGTGCTTTAGTCAAAGTACTACAACATTTTTTGTTAAATCTTTTTAACTATTTTTGTTTGTTGGAGAAATCACAATAAACTGCAATTTCTTCTTTAACAATCCTTGTAGCAAATCCGAGGGAATGCATAGTTAAAAGGTTATTTTCTTTATTCCATCTTTCTTTGGCCTTTTCTCCTATGATGAGGATTTTCATTAAGTAGGCTTCTATCCAATAATGATATTCACCCGTACTTAACTTGTTTAAGGTTTGCTCAAATAAACAAGTAAAATCGTCTAAAAGACATATATCACATAATTGTGCTTTTGTAAGATTTTGCCTTGCTTTTTCCAGCAATTTTTTATTTTCTTAGTCTTTATTTGTGAGAAAATCATGATCTAAGAACATCATATACATGGCATTGATTATTTGATCAAAGAGGTCTATACCACGCATATTTTCATTCCAAGTTGTACCTTTAATGAAGTCTTCGATGATTCCTGAAGATTTGTGCTCTACTAATAATAGTAATGCCTTGGTATTAGAGAACTCTTCTGGATTAGACTGGATAATGAGACTAATCTCAGTATTCCATTTGTCTATAACTTCTTTTCTTTTTTCAAGACCGAAGATACAGTCTATTTTAATGGTGTCAATTGCGGTTGAACTTTTATTATTTGAATTTGGTATACCTTTGTGATAAGGCATAGACAATTCTGTATTTTTCTTTTTATGGCTAGTATAACTAGTACCGGCTAGTATAGGAGTTTCTTCTCCAGAAGAAATTTCATCTTCAGTTATAGGTTCTGAAGTGATTTCTTATTCAGTTTTAGGTTCTTTTATAGTGAAAACCTGTTCTGGAAAATATTTGTCTCTAAGACTCTAATTTTCAGAAAACTTTTGTTCGCATTCTTTATCACTTAGTGACATTACAACTAGTTAATGTATTTGCTCAGCTGAGCATGTCTCAAGCTGCCTATCAAAGATTTGTTCTAGTTTTTGAGAAATATAACTCACTTTTTAGTTTTGTTAAGCTCTTGAATTTCTTTTTCAAGCTTTTGTTTTTGCTTTATTAGCTCGGATATAATTTTTAATTTGTCACATGGATGCATATTCCAATTGTCATGAATTATGATGAGTTTTCAAATTATGTGACATTTTTCTACTTGAAGGTCAATCTCCATATTAGTCATTATTGCTCTAAAACACGTCATATTGGTTTTAAAGACTTGCACATGGGTTCTGACATCTTTTGACATCTTTTGTCAAGTTTTTACAATTTTCCAAGAATTGTTTCTTTTGATATTTTCTTTTGATATTTTATTGTTCCTTTGTACTTAGAACTTCCTAACGACGGATTTCCTACATTAAAGTTAGGAAAATAGTATTTTTGAAATCTTCCTTTTTTGTTGAAGATTTTAGTGTGCTGTTCTAGCTTTTGAGGCTTAACTTCCTCTATTTTATCAATTTTTCCGGAGACGTCTTTAATGATCTTTGCAGCTATAGCCTCTAGATTTTCGTTAGTAGATAATTTTTCTACTTTATTAATCAGATCTCTAATTAATTCTTCTAACTTTACAAGAGAACGCATGTTATAGTTATAAGAGTTTTTTTTGCTTTAAGCTTAAAGAGTTTCTTTCTAGCGACAGCTATTTCTTGTTTGAAGAATCTTAGTTAGCGTTTGGTATAAATGAATGAGAGATGGAATGAAATGGTTCATTCCAAAGGAATGGAAAAAACCACGTTTGGTTGTCATGTGGTAATGAAATGAACCATTCCACAAGGAATGAAATTCCTTCCAAATATAGGATTTTCATTCTTTAAGGTATATGTGTTTTTTTTCATCAATAATTATAACAATAATAATAATAATAATATATTATGATTATTGTGATTTATTTTTATATTATAATGAGAGAATGAGATAAATAATCATGGCGAGCGATCGGTGAGGAGAGAATTCATGGAGACAAGACTGGCACTTTGACAGTCTTCCATACTACCAGCTAAGTCTTTTTCCTTTTTACTTTGTTTTTATATTTTTTAGTTTTTCATTTTTTTCGCTTTGTTTTGTTATTTATTTTTGTATTTTTTAGGTTTTGTTTTTATCTTAAATTTCTTGAGTCGTGTTTAGGTTTTGTTTTTATCTTAAATTTCTTGAGTCGTGTTTCCATCCATGCATTGAGGACAATGCAAATTTTTAGTGTGGGGATAGGAACACATGTCTTTAACTTGTTTTGTCATCTTTATAAAAAAATTAAAAAGTTTTGAAAAATGTCCCTTGATTTTGTTTCTGTTTGCGTATAAATAGGAGATGAGGATACTTATCGGGAATCAGTTTTTCAAACTAACTTGAGATGTGTCGGTAGGCTCAGCCTTGAGAATGAAAGGGCAGTTTGATAGTTGGTTTAAAACGAGACAATATGATTTTTAGTGGGAAACATGTTAAGTCTGTATAAAATACGAGATGAAAGGTCGGCCATACTCAAGCCTCATTTTTAGTTTGATAGTAGAAAAGTTATGAATTTTAAAGAAATCTGAATACGCTATCATACGATGCTTGGGTAGGTTTAAACGTTAAAGTATACCGTGTAGCAAGTTATCTAAACTTAAAATCTTTCACTTTTAGTTTTAGTGTTTAAACACTTCATAGGCGTATGGTTTTATGGCCTTAAATCCTGTATTGATGGGATGCTCCAGGGTTCGGACACTATGGGTCTGTATGTAGTTATTCATCTGGTATTCATATTTCCTAAGTGGGTTTATGGATATTTCAAAAAGCCTAATAAGAGCAAACCCGCAGTTTATCTGCCAAATTATAAGTCAATAAACATGATCACAAAGTGCTTTAAAAGTACAAATTCACTACTGACTTGATCATACACGCTGTTAGTCATATGGGGTCCCCGTGCTCGCGTCTCATTACCATTAAGAAATGGACCACACGGGACACGTCATATGTAAGCCTACAGATGAATTCGTGCATACTCACCTATGGAGATGGACTTTGGGATGTTGCTTGATAACGGGGTTATGTCATGTAGTGGGGAACACTATCTACTTGGTTGAATAATTGTTCCTTAATCATATCTAATGGCTGCTTGGTATACTTTGATGTTTAAATTTAGGTGGATAAACAATATCCTTGATCGTCTTAGCTATTTATGATAAATGTGCAACAATGTTTTAATCTGCTATTTATGAGGTTTAAGTCAAGTTGGGGTGGTTTTAATCTGCTATTTATGAGGTTTAATCTGCTATTTATGATGTTGCTTGATAAAACAGGTCTTGACTGTGGGTTCCACTAGATTATATACAAATAATAATAATAATAATAATAATAGTTGGATCTTACTTGTCCCGGTAAAGACAAAGGCATGAGTTTAAGTGGACAACAATATCGGTGATTGTAGTTTTTGAGTTGTTCTAAAAATTTTAAGGTAACCTATATGTTTGTAATATTGTATTTCTCCGATTCTAATCCCATTGCAATGAGACTTTTTCAGGGACGAAAAAAAGAATAAGTGTGGGGATATTTGATATAACGTTTAATATACATTAATCCCTGGTATATTTTATTTATTATTTTATTAATTTTATTCGGTTTCTCGTAAGATTATATGGTTTTATGTTTTAGGTTTCGGGTTTTAATTTTGGTGAAAAGAAGGCGGAAAAAGGAGTAAAAACTAGCCGAACCGGAGAACCGAAGGATCAGGAAACGAACCGGACCAGGCCAGGAAGAGAACCGGACCGACTAGGTCGGTCGCCCCCCACCCCTCCCATTCTACCGGGCGCTGCACGACGGGGGAGGTGAAGCCTGCCACGCGGCGGCCCTATGCTCGGAACATTCCAGATCGTTTAGCCGACTTTCGTATTTTTGGACACCTGTTGCCTATTTAAAGACCCCTAAACTCACCCTTAAGTATACCCTGAAGTTTCAGACGAATTTGGTGAGTTTCGAGGTGTCCGAGATCAGCTTTTGGCAGCTTTGGAATCGAAGAATCAGCTGGTGTTGCGCGTATTAGTTGAAGACGAAGAACACGCGTTTTATCTTTTGTTTCTTTCATTTTCGTTATTTTACCAACATGAATTCTTATTTGCTTGTTTTATTTAAACCTAAGATGCTAGGCTAAATTGCATGAACTACTTAGGCTTATGATGAACCTACTTTGGGGTTTTGCTTTGACTTTGGGATTGTTTATCGTTTGTGTTTTTATGGTTTAGTAAAAGATTTATTTATAGTTAATTGATGCATATGGATGCTTGGGATTGTTTGATGAGTTTTATTCCATAGCTTTCCTTGATTATTGTTTGTCATATGATGTTGCTATTAGATCAATTACTTTGTGTTCTTGATTATTTTATGATTGATGTCATGATAAGATCATAGGAATAATATTGTCAAATAAACCTAAGTGTGTTGCTAACCTAAAATCTGTAAAGTGCTAGGTTATTGATAGATCCTTATTATTTAATCTTGCTAGATTTAGTTCTTCGTAAGGAGTCCGTCTAGGGTTGATTATTTATTATTGTTTATCAAACCAATTAAATATAGTAAATTGCCTTTGATTTCCTCGCTGTAAGGTAGGATTTCGTTATAAAGGAACTAAGTCATAATTAATTAGGTGGTTACTTGATTTTTAATACTGGTGTGCGTTAAAACTTGTTAGAAACTCATAGGTGTCTCTTGAGAAGGGTAAGGGGTCCTGCTCGGGTTTTCTTTTAAGTGTCTATTTTACGATCCCAGTCTATAACTAAACATTTTCCCGGGTTAATTCATTACTGAAATTTAGGGGATTCTAGCCTAGGTAGTCTTCTCTTCTTCATCTTATTTTCACAACAGACTTTGTTTTTTTTTTAAATTACTTGTTTTCTTAATTAGTTTTTAGTTATAGTATTAAATTAGTATTTTAAATAAAAATCCCCCAAACAAATAATGTAATTAATAAGTCGTGTCTGTAGTTGAGTCTAATTAGCTAATAAACATAATTTAGAGAGTCTCGTGGGTTCGATATCCGGACTTACTTAGCTTTTACTCTAGTCGATCGGTTCACTTGCTAGTTAGTAGTTTAGTCGAATTAGTTAATAATTATTAAACTACTATTAGCACATCAGACACCCACAATTGTCGATCAACAAATAGATTGGAAAAAACCATATGGCGCAAGGTAATTGTGTACTATTGTAATATATAAATATTAATATTCTAATACTTATTATTGTCCTCCTGAAGGTGGGCGGACCATGCCATTAGTAACACAGAGACTTCTGCACATATGCTAAGGCCCACCGGACAACACTACAAAATCTACGAGAGGCCAATGTATTTTTTTTCTTTAGCATAAATGTTTTATAAATCGATTGTAAATACTATATATTAATAGATTATTATTTTAACAGTTTGATTGAATGCCTTATCGGAACGTGATGCGGAGACTCCCGGAAATGTGTTGAACATGCATACAAAGTTGGAGGTCACGATGTTTTCTACTATATTGGAATGTCGTTGAATATTATCCGGTGGAAAGCGTGATGAGGCAGTTTGGATTTCTTCAGGAGGTCCCTGCCCCATTCCCTATTTCACGTGAAGTGCTTCACAAACTCCGTAAAACAATGCGGAAAGGGAGGTTGGCCACAGAAATTGGAACCATAGACACGAAATGTGGTCGAAGGTGTGCCCATCAACATGCCTACGGCACCATACTTACAATGATTGGTTTCATCGACATACTGTATTATATATAAAGGACCCGAGGCACGTCCCCAGTGTTGGTGGGGACTGCAAGATACTTGATTAGTATAATTACTAATGTAGAATTAAATTTAACAAATAAGTAATGTGTATAGGTTTTAATTATTTTGGTTTTGCAGATGGATGGATTAGGATTCATTGGTCAAGAAGCAATCAGAATGCAGAACATCAGCCATGATCATTACTTTGAAAATTTTGGAGGGGTCCAAGGCATAGCTTGTCAACTGATTGGATCAGTTAATCAGATTGAACAGCCTTCGTATATTCAGACTAATGAACCGGATCTGGTACCAGATAACACTCTCCCCTAATGTGCTTCGCGTGGTCGGGGGCGTCGTGGTCGACAAAGAACTCAGGTAGACCTCGTACATGATGATGATGATGAGGGGAGGGTCCCTCAAATTTTGGAGGGCCTACAGCCAATTATGGGGAGGGTCCCTCAAATTTTAGAGGGCCTACTCCCAACTATGGGGAGGGTCCCTCTAATTTTTGAGGGGCAACACTAGAATGGCAAGCCGGTTATCGACCTTCATTTGAAAATGTTGGACAGGGATCATCAAACATTGAATTAGGTACCTAGTCAAATGTTAACAAAAATTGGGTATCCTCATTGCTTGACTACACTCCTAGTAATATGATTCCTGCGATGTACGCAAACCAGCAGGGACCTTTCCATAATTACGATTATACCGGTCTTATTGTACAACAACCGCGTTACCAACATTTAACTCCGGTTCAAATGAACTTGGACCAACATCTGAGTCAACCCGAAGGCTCCAGTCCACCAATTGATAATGAACCTGAAGATGCAAAACCAAGACGTGTACAACCAAGAAGAGATCCAAGACTAGTTGGTTGTGGTACCGGTGGCTATCTAATCCGCTATCCGCATAGGCATTAAATATTTACTTAGAATGTAACTTTTAGTTCAGTACATGTAACAAATTATTAATATTGAGGATAAAATTATTATTCAAAAATGGTGATTTTTTTAAGAAAATATGACAATTTTTTTATTTATCAGTTATAAATACCACCATCCTTCCACTTTCTAATTCAACCTTCCATCCACTTCCTCGTTCAAGCATCAAATGTCTTCTTCTTTGTCATTCAATCCCTTTGTGGTACAGTTATATTATGGGGGTGAAGTGGCATACACACAAGGGGTTGTTATAGGTGCTCCGGGAACACCTCACTACGTTCTTAGTTACTTTTCAGATCAGTTATTCCAAGTTGGTTGACAACATATGCAGATGTGTTCAAATTGACCGTCAATGTTATTGTCTAGAGTTAACACTCTACTATGAATACAATGGAACATATACCTCACATATTCACCAAGAAAATGATATGTATTTAATATACCAACTAGCTTCCCTTGTTGCTGGTTACACCTGTAAAATTCATGTGGC
The DNA here is from genome assembly GCF_021521415.1 of Bidens hawaiensis. Classification (NCBI taxonomy): domain Eukaryota; kingdom Viridiplantae; phylum Streptophyta; class Magnoliopsida; order Asterales; family Asteraceae; genus Bidens; species Bidens hawaiensis. Next base: position 2,634 of record NW_027498379.1, on the reverse strand, counting down.
GTGGACGACGGTAGTTCCATACTTGCAACAACATGAACATGGTAGTTTCTCAATCATTGAAGACTACGATGAAGGTTATTTTACTTCCTTTTTAATTATTTTTATTCTCAATAATATGTAAATGCTAATACATAATTTTATTTTTGTAAGACTCTCCTGCTAAAGAAATTGAAGACACATCAGAGAGTGAACCATCTCTTTCTAAATATGAATAGGAGGACGACGAAGCAGTCCCTCCTTTGCCTCAACAACAAAGTTAGGGACTTACACATTTTCCTGAACTTAATGTAGGTAAAGGAATGGATGAAGACTATATTCCCATGGATAATTTTACGGAAGATGAAATGGAGTTTTGGGACGAAAAAGATCCAGAAATACGTTTAAATATGTATTTCACTTCGAAAAGCCAAGTTGATTACGCCGTTAGAATGTGGAATATCAACCAAAACAGAGAGATATTTATGGCAGAAACCCAACCCAAAGTCTTGACAGCGAAATTTAAAAGTATCAAATCAAGGAAACAAACAACCAGCACGATACCTCTCAACCATGTCTTTGGACATGCACGGCAAGAAAATTAAAAGATTCCAATTGTTTCAAAATTACAACATGGACATCGGCTAACTCATGTTTCACCACTGTTTCTCGTAAAAACAACCAAGCCCTAAGATCAAAAGCTTTAGCAACCCACATCCAACAACAAGTTCTTGCAGATGTATCGTTAGCTGTGAAACAAATTCAGTCTCTGATCAAAGAGAAACTGAATGTTGATATCACTTACGACAAGGCTTGGGCTACCAGGAAAAAGCCATCGAAAACATATACTGCTAGGATGAAAACTTCCATGAATTACCAAGCTACATAATGGCACTACAATAAGGAAACCCTGGTACCGTTGTCCAGTTGTTACATCATCCCTATAGTCCAAGTGACTGCTCAGTATTCAAGTATGTATTTTGGGCATTCTGTCCAAGTATTAAAGCCTTTAGTTTTTGCATTCATGTGATCTCTATAGATGCCACCCGTCTAAGGGGCAGTTACAAGGGAATAATATTGATGGCGGTTTCCAAAAATGCAAACAACATGATCTTGCTGATTGCATACGCAATGGTGGATGAAGAAACAAACGAGAGCTGGAAGTGGTTTCTTCAACAATTTGCTGAGAACATTGAAGACCCCGCAAGGTGAACGTTGTGTGTAATTTCTAACAGGCATGCGGGTATAAAAGACAGCATGGATAATTTAGAATCCTGGAAGCAACCCCACGTCTGCCATCGATTTTGTCTAAGGCATGTGAGAAGAAATTTCACGGTGAAGTTCAAGAGTGTGAGCTTGAAAAGGATGTGTTGGGAGATCGGAAGCACAACACAACAAAGAAAGTATGATCGCCTGATGGATGAGCTTAAGGAAACAAATAAAGAAGCGTGGCGGTACCTCTTTGGAATAGATAAAACAAAATGGACAGTCCTGTATAACCATGGGAATCGACGATGGGGTAACCTCACCATGAACATATCGGAAAGCATGAACAATGTGTTACGTGGTGCCAGGATGCTCCCAATAAAGACATTAATTGAATATACTAAGAGAAGTTGAACAACACACCATACACTACACAACCGCTTATAATTGTTCAACAGACTTTCCTCGCCGCATGTGGACAATCTTCCATAATCGTGAAATAAGGGCTCGACAACACAGAGTATACCCTTATTCAGCACGTCATCAAAGGTTCATAGTGGAGGCATCCCTACAAACATCGGACGAACCTGCTCATGTGGTAAGTGGTAAATTTATCGGTTCCCGTGTAGCCATGCCATTGCAGTTTGCCACCACATACATGAAAGTCTAAGAAAAGCTGCTAATCCAAGGTTTTATACAGAAACATACTGTTCACAATACAGAAACCAGTATTTTCCGATGCCTCATAAACAAGATTGGATGTACACCGGTTGGCGAATTCATTGGGACCCATCGAAGATAACTATCGTAAGGGGAAGACGGCGTGCGAGGAGGATGCATAACGAGATGGACGCCAGCTACGCTGAGGAAAGGACGGGTCGTAGGTGTTCTGGTTGTAAAACAACGGGCCACAGGATCAACAATTGCCCAAACCGACAAAAATAATTATTGTATTTATTTTATCATGTATTTGAGTTTCTGTTTGTATTATTTCATGTTTTTAATATTAGTAGTGCTTTTCAATGTATTTTATTCCATGTTTCATGTTTTTAATATTATTACTGTTTTTCAGTTTATTTTATTTCATATTTTTAATATTATTACTACTTTTATAAAACATATACTTTACATTTCAATTTATAAAACATTTACTTTTATATAACTATTCAAAATTCAATGTAAGTTAAAAACACTAAGATAAGGGGTTAGTTTGGTTTGTTAAAAAACTAACCGGGTTATTACTGTTTTTCAGTTTATTTTATTTCATATTTTTAATATTATTACTACTTTTATAAAACATGTACTTTACATTTCAATTTATAAAACATTTACTTTTATATAACTATTCAAAATTCAATGTAAGTTAAAAACACTAAGATAAGGGGTTAGTTTGGTTTGTTAAAAAACTAACCGGGTTAACTTGGTTTGTTAAAACTAACGCCGGTTAACGGG